>NC_142938.1:8706847-8749347 GCF_046866305.1 Octopus bimaculoides
TTGCTACAAGTTGAGTGTAGATGTGTGAGTGAGGCAGAGAGAGAGAGAGAGAGAGAGAGAGAGAGAGAGAGAGAGAGAGAGAGAGAGAGAGAAAGAGAGAGAGAGAGAGAGAGAGAGAAAGAGAGATAGAGAAAGAGAGAGATACATAAATCTATCGCCCCCATTTCTCTTCCTCTATAAACATGCACCTTCACTCCCATACACACACACACACAGACTCCTCTACCTACTCAGGCACACTAACACACAACATTCCTCCAAACCTATGTACACAACCGACTCACCCACTTTCCTATTAATTCACCCCCGACTAACATACACGTAAATCCACCTACCCTACATATATTCAAGCTTCCATTCTTCTTACACACACACACACACACACACACATATATATAAAACATTCATATATAAGTAAAAATGTATGTGCATAACTCTTTTCACGTGTACTAATCCCACCACAACCACGACAACTGAAATATAAAGCTGATCAAACAGAATGAAGTAAAACCAGTTGGGAAAGTTTCTTTTCTGATATCTCCGCTGCCACCGCCATCATCGCCACTGCTGCTCATGACGGCGACGACGACAACGCAGACTGAGACAACGTGTCTTGGACAGCAACTGGGCGATTATTATAGAAAAAACAACAAAGACACCATTTAATAGGATTTTTCTTTTTCTTTCCATTAGAAACAGGATTGGCAATAGAGCAGCCGAAGCAACAACCAAAACACTATAACAACAGTAGCAATACTAACTTGACTGGATAATTTATATTTACCGTTGTATGGCTGTAAGGCCGAATTTTGCTGTAGTGTTGTTGCTAGTAACCCATCGATCGTCACCACCATCATCGATATTCTCATTATCAATCATTATGATTGAGAACTGACCTATAGTAGTATAAAACCCATGAGCGTCATTCCAAGACCGTGATGGAGGACGCGACTGCTGATGATGGAAAGGAATACTGAACATCCTTCATTGTGTTCGGCTCGAGTGCAAGTTGCAGACGATAAATAATGGACCTTTATAGAACTCCGTCCATTTCCATACAACTTTTGCAACTCAGTACAAGTTGAAAACACCAAGACACAATTTCTAACATCTGTGTCTTATTTTCTAGCATAATATCTACAGGACAGAGTTAGGCGATCTTTCGGTACGAGTTCCTAAATATCGGCCTTTTCCGTAAAAAGTGTCTTCGGCGATCTTTACCAAAGATCGGCCTTTTCCGTAACACCCGCACGATCTTCACTACGGTGTTAGGGTTAGGGTTTTAGTGTCAGGGTTAGGGTTAGTGTTTAGGGTTAGGGACGGAATTCCCTAACGCAAACCCTAAAACCCAAACCCTAACCGTAAACCTAACCCCAACCCTAACTCTAAACCCTTCAAAATAAATCGTGCTCTCTGTATGTCTTTCGCTGTTATGACATCGTTTCCCTGTTTCTCTCCAACACTGTTTACGGAAAAGGCAGATCTTTGGTAAAGATCGCCGAAGACACTTTTTACGGAAAAGGCCGATAATTAGGAACTCGTACCGAAAGATCGCCCAGAGTTATTCAGTGTATTCTATACGTTTTTAAAACGCGAAGTTTCCTATTCAACCTCGTAGACAACAACCGAAATGTAGCTAACACTGTACCTTTAGCGTTGTGCTCTCCCCATACCACCTTTATCATTGTTTCCCTCACATCACACTCGTACTTTCTACTCATTGACCTTCCTGGTCATCATTTTCTTTTCACACACCTTTGCCTTGAAAGAACGGAAGTGACGTAGTCTTGCAGCAAAGTAACAGCTCTTTCGGTGTTATGACTAACACTAGAACAGTTGCCTTTCCCCTGTAAGACTAAAGAGTATTTTATCGGGGCACTAACATTACTATGGTAAAATGCTCCTTGTGCACTCTATATAAAGTGGCTGGTAAACGAACAGAGACTGGAGAGAGGACTCATTAATTTTGCTAAGTGCATGACAACTTCTCTATAACCGATTCCACGGTAGAATGCACCAAGTAGTTGGTGTTAGGAAGGGCACCCAACCTCAGAAACCCTGGAAACTTTGGGACATACGAGTGACACGTGTTCCGGATCTTCTAAGATGGTAGTAACTCCAAATGGGAACTGACTAGGATAGTGGCGAATTTACTCCAGTACAGGACTGGTATTTTATTTATCGATCTCAAAAGGAACAAGAGCGAAGTTGATCTTGGCGAGATAGGCGTTCAATGTGTGGAAAACCGGAACGATTGCCGTAAAGCAATCTATCTGACGCTCTAACGACTGAAAAATCAACCGTCTAAGCACCAATCGCCTCTTGCCAAAGCAGTTGCTCCTAAATAGTTATTTAGTGGTCCAATTTCTCTTAAATTTTGTACTATCTTTAAAAGAGGAAGTATATGTATACTTTATGATCGGATGCTCAATAAAAATAGGATTGTTTTACAGGCAATTGAATTGTATGGTGAAAATCAAGCGTTCCCACTGTAGCAACTATGACGTACTTGAACACTAGTTTACTTCTATGTAAATGATATGTTAACCGTAAACCAAAGGTCAAAATGTAAAATTTCAAATTGTTAGGGTAGAGGAATTGCTCTTTAGATCTGGTTTCATAGCATTAACCCAATGAGACAGCTCTCTCTTCTATCTCCCGGATAACGTTACGAGATCATCTATCCCTGTTAGCTAAGGGAACCGAAGTTGAATTGGAATTGATGTTCAAATACACAATGAAATGCCTGCAGTGGATTTGAATACAAGGCCTTTAACTCTTTGCTTGTCCTGTGATACAGAGGACATATCTCCCAGGCGTCCATTCATTCATCATATACGATACATATTATCAATTTCTTGACGAGATAGGCGTAACTTGGGGCTTATGAAAGGAGAGCTTCATATCACTAAGAGCGTATGAAACAAGGGCTAGGTGCAAGTCTGGAGAGAAGCTTGGACGTTCAGGAGAACCTTACGAAAAAGGAGTTATAATTCAACATGAACTTTAAAAAAAGAGCCCTTATATTCCGCATGATACTCCTCACACATCAAACATTGGAATACAAGATGTGCAGCTTGAGCTCTGTCCACTATGAAAATTAGGATATTTCACAAACAGATTAATAAATATGATAAAACGATAAGTTGACGACTATAGGTCTATTAAAAAAAATGTCTGAGACGAGACTATACCCTATTCTCTAACAAATTTTTCTTCCCAATCTACTTTAATTAGAATTACATGTGACCTAATTCATCTTACCAGCTCAAACTGAACCAATGAGAGCCTCATACAAAGACGCTAAACTTGCTAGAAATAGCAGCCAAATCTTTCGGTGTACATTCTACTGTCTTGAATGCTTGCCAGATTATGAACGGACTTTCAAACAGATGGTGATCATACATTTGAGAGAAGTTCTTCAGTAGGGCTGCACGGAGTTACACATCTATACAGAAATAGTTCACACTCATTTTAAATACAAACATATGTAAGAAAAGAAAATAAAAAATTTGGTGCTGGAGAAAGAAGGGTTATAATTTTTTCTTTTAACCAATTCTTTCTCTCCCACCAAACACTGTTTACAATTTTATAAGAAAAAATGAACTACGTTTCGATCTGTTGTTCTCTTTAAGTGTTTCGAGGGTCGTGAGTTCGATAAAATATTACATCCGTGGAAACTGGCTAAGTTAAATATGATTAATAACACCAGACAAGTGGAAACGGAATCCCTAGATACGCGGCCAGAATCACGAGCAAACCATCATAGTTTCACGTGATCGGTCTATTAGCTGATCAACCAGCAAGAAGCGATGGCGTGAGCAGGTTTTCTCGAATATTCTAACACTTGACTTCCGATCCCCAATAAAAACCGGCGCGCATTTTTCACCAGCCAGATGACCCACGAAGACGACTAAGACAGATAAGTGACTGGAACTTCCGTCGCCCCAAATGTAGCACATTCGGTTTCCAGTTATGATGGGCAAGTTTCAGGTTGTGGTATCGATAGCTTACCGTAAACTCCAAGCAGTATCCCTCCAACGCAATTTGATTCTATAGCCAGCAAAAGCCATTAAAATCAACCCGACTCAGTGCGTGACCATCAGCTCATCACCACTATGACCAAGACAAGAAGATCAGAGGAAGCAAAAGCCGTCACACATGCAATTCTTATCACCGCAGCTTCTTTACATGGTTGTACTGTCTTTTTCAAAAATCGATTTAGCACGCGCCTTTTATAAGATTTCTGTAGAATCTACTGATCTTCCTAAAACAGCCATAACTACTCCTTTAGGACTTTTCGAATTTCTTAAAATGTCTTTTGGTCTTCGGAAAGGTGCTAATACATTCCAGAAATTTGTCGACGAATTCACTCGCGATTTAGACCTTTTTTTTTTGTTTTTGCCTATATCGACGATTTGTTGATTGCTAGCCCCACGGAAGAGCAGCATGAACAGCATTTAAGAACAATCTTTTCTAGATTGTCATAATTCGGTGTTGTAATTAACTCCAGTAAATGTCTTTCTAGCGTTTCTTCTATTACATTCTTGGGACATATTATTGATAAAGATATCGATGATCTATGGTATGCCAGCGATAACAACATCAATTAAATTACCACGTCTAATCTTTCTTTCTCAAAATGTCGCCCCCTTAGAAATCCCCACCCCACTGTGACTGTTAAACTGCAGTTGTTCAACAGAAACATTAACAACAATTATCTCTTCGACCTTGGTGAGTTTACGAAAGACTTGGGCATAGCACTTTTCTTCAGATAAATGAAAAAAAAGAAAAGAAAAAGAAAAAACGAAATTATTAAAGACAATTCTAGCTACAATTATCCTGTCTCTATTCAAACTATATATCTAAAACTACATTATCGAAATACGGCTGTTATTTTCAGCATTTCGAGCAACCATATGAAAGTTCGGTTCATGGAAAGAACAATATGCCGTGTTCACAGAACGAACACTATAAGGGTATACTCGTCGGAAAGACTTTATCGTAGAAGCATATGTTCACTAAGATGGTTGTAGCACAGTATCTATATATCTTCTTCTCTCTCTCATATATATATATATATATATATATATATATATTGATCTCAGAATGCAGTTGGAATGTAGAACTAAATGCTGAAAGGCATTTTAGTCTGATGCTCTAAATTTTTTTTTTACCGCTCCACTGCTTTTCCCGATACCAACTACTGAGTTGGAAATTTTAAATAAATAAATAAATGAATAAAAGTCAGATACATCTTCACCATTGAATGTTGTAATAGCTGGAACAGAAGATAGTCTTAAGAAGAAGTTTGTAAATAAAGAAAACAAGACAGGCAAATAACTAGAATACACGTAAATGGTGTTATCGCAATCTTTACAAACACATTACGACTATTATACATGCACACATAACTCCATATGCCAGCTGCATCATGCTTCCATCAATAACTAACTAATTAACTATATATATATTAAAGTGCAATAACGTTGATTTGTGAATCCCCCCGCCTCTTCTGTTGCCTTAATCTAAGACTGTTTCCAAACTTTTGTTAATCTAACCAATAATACCAACGTCTTAAATCTTCCACGGTGGTATTCAGAGGGCAAGTGGAGTTTATTTTGAGTTTGTTTCTTAGACTTTCTCAAAACACCCGAAATGAATTTTTGGCATCCTTTTGGCGCGTCCTACATCAGTGTCTTCGCCATAGTCACAACACAACCGCCAGACGACAATCGCAGGCACTAACAATAACGATAGTAAACCAAAACAAGAACCTCGACTGTACAAGCAAAATGACAATCACAAACCGTAAGCCCTAAAACTCATAATGCCGGAGCTCAACTCGGTTTCCATGGCATATAAAGGAACTGAGATTACAATACTAACCATCCCCTCGCATTGAACCGGACATCGCTCCGTCACAGAGTTAATTCCCCATCCATTGCTGGAACTCGTTCTACAACTGAGTGAAATGGAGTGTTTTGCTCAAGAACGCAATGCACTGTCTAATCCGGGAATCAAAACCACAACAATCCTCGTTTGGGTGCAACATGTTAACTACTTGACGACGACATACCTTCGTAAGTCAGAAAGTAGCGAAAGACGGAGATGAAGTTCAGCTGACCCCGGACGCAGTCGTGAAGAAGCAAAAGTGTCTCTGCCCCTTCCTCAATCACGTCACCTGGCGCTGAGCCCTTGCTATACACTACTTTAAGCCTGCTAAAATAATATTCGAAGTGGTTTAAATGATCGGAAATATAATTTCAAAGTGTTCATGATGTCATAATGAAGATCTGATCAAAGACTTTGCAAAAAAAAAAAAAAAAAACTAGAAAACATTTTAAATATAAAGTGGAAGTATACAAAAATAAACGTTTTCTATCTTGCAGTTAATTTTGTTTCATTTTGAAAAAAAAAACAAAAACATTAAGCTTTATATATATATATATATATATATATATATATATCGAACACACATACACAAGGTTTGTGTTTTGCCAGTTCGTGGGCAGGCTGCGCTTATAGGCATAAGAGAATATATTCACCGAGGTATTAAAACAGCTGGAGGTATTAAAACAAGCGTGATAACTAGCATCAGGTCCCGCTGCAGAAGCGATAGACATTAATGTTTCGTCATCTTTGTGACCTGTCAATACCACCTAAGCGAAACGTCACAAGGGGACACCAAAATCTTTTTAAGTGCTTCGGGCCTCTCTGGGTCTTAATCCGGTTCTGCACATTACCGTAAATCTCACTGGTACTTTATTTTATCGACTCGAGAAAGATGAAAAGCCAAGTCCGTACTGGTGGGATCCGAACTCGGAACGTAAAGAAAAGAAAGTGATTGAACATAGCAATGTATTTTAACCTGTTGGCCCAAATTATCTCAATAACAACAGCAAACATCTTTACAATAACAATATAACTCCATGAGTTTTTTAAAAAATGCAGAAATTATAATTATTTCTTTCTTAGTTTGGAATTTCTCTCTTCTTCGTATGTTATTTAATTTATTTCAATAATGTTTTTGAATTTCCGAGGTAACAACTAAAATCAATATACACTATAATGTATAAAAGAAGAAACACATGAACACGCATAAAAATACTGAAACGCACGTATACGAATAGGTATGTGCACGCACATAAACGCATACATATGGACAAACGAATACACATACAGTCAACTAAATAAACGTATATTATTTTTTAACTTGCACGGTTACATACACACGCACACAGGTGTAAACGCACACAAACATATCCCAGAAAACTAGGTAAATGCGGAAGGAAGACGAGCAAAGATAGAGTGCGAAGTAAGCCAGCGAAATGGCCTTGAAACAATTATGGAGAGAGAGAGAGAGAGGGGGGAGGGAGGAAAGAGACTTGTGAACAAAGATGTTATTTAGAGCATGGAAGCAGATCGGGGTAGGGAGGACGTTTAATAGATGGATTGCTTTTATCGATGCGTTTAACGGAAGATATGAGAAGGAAATAGCGAAGGATGACTTGAAGAGACAAACCAATTTCCTACTGTGTAGTAATAGTAGTAGTAGTAGTAATGATGACGACAACGAAGTAGAAACCTGAGAAATTTTGTAGATCGTTGGTTGGAAACGTTGTTGGAAGCTTTAAAACTAAGGAAAAGAGAAAATATTCAGTTACGTTGGTCAATGAATAAAAATAAATCAAAATAAAAGCTTAAGTATGATACACAGATTGCTATTTTGAATTAGTACTGCTTCTGCCGCTCATAACAAAATTTTATTTAGCCTGCCGGCTAATTGCAACATCAGTGATTTTTCTATCACGGTTTTACTGCACCAGTAGTGACTGGTTTGGTCTTAGTATGTATGCGGTTGCCAGTAGATACTCGTTACTGACGAAGCCGAAGCCAGCAGAAATACGTATTCAGCAATGCCAACACCGCTAATGGACGATTTTCTAGTTCTTTTTTTAACACTGAAAGTCGATAAGAGATGCTGTTTCGAGATAATACAACCGTTCATTAGGCTTTCAATGATGTACCTGTTTTATGTACGAGATACAGCGTGCTAAAAAAATGTTGTGCTGAAGAATATAGAAATTTAAAATGTTTGCAATAAAATATTTAGAGTTGAATAAGTTTCTATGCCGTAGAGATGTCATGGATTCTATTTTTTAGACAGAGCCCTGCAGACAGACCATCATTAGTTTTCTTGGTTTTATTTTGTTTCAAGTGTGTTATCTGCACTCGTATGGCGAGTCCGGTCCCTGCTAGGAAATATTTCTGTCTCTGTGAACAGAAAAATAGAGTATGGAAGGGGATAGGACTGGGGAAGTGTTTAACCATTTTCTCGTTAGCCAGAACTGTACCTTATGTGAAGACTTTATTCAATAGAAAAATGCGAGGGTGAGAACTTACCCTATATTTTCCGAAGCTGGCGAGATAAACGTTTGTCAACGACCGTTTGGCAGAAATGAAATAACGTTGGTATGGATAACCAAAATATATAGAGAGGAAGTTAGCATAGTACGAGACAGGTAATCTCGTTCACTTCCTGTTAACGAGCAAAGCAGGTAATCTCGTACTTCCTGTTAAAAAGGGGAGTGGGGGAAGACAGCGGGAGCTTGGAGCGAATAGAACCAGAACGAGACGGAGCTGCGTACGGGTCGGACTGTTCACCACCTACCTTGAAACCATTGAGACTGGACATAATCTCTATATATAAACACTTACTTCCCTGTTTGAACACTTTGTTGTTGCAATCAGAAGGTTAGCCCTTTTTCTTACATTTATAGGTATACGTAACATTCTTCCCCCTTAAAGGAAGAAAGTTGAACGCAGTGAAAACTTTCTTATTTACCAATTTAGGAGAACTGCATAAGGGATACCAATGCATGTAAGATCCTGTCACAACTAGCCGGCACGAGATAGAGCATCCGCAATGACATTGTCTTTACCTTTAATGAATATACGTAACAAGAGTAACGGGAATAATTCAGTTTACATGAAGCGGGAATAAAACTGGCTGCAGTATGTAACAACGTCCGACCGAAGTGAGTAGACGATACCGGTAACAACAGTTTGTTAATACCGGAAAGGCAACCTACGTAATTTTAAAGCTATTGCGATTTTCGTCTAAATCAGTTCAATTTCTCCACCTATCCACAATCTTGAAGATTATTAGTAGGGATTCTACTCCGTGAAATTCCTTTATTTAATGAGGAATTCATAAATTTTCCAACTTATAAAGGAATCTTCACACTGAGTGAATGTAAGCCGGCATGCCAAAAAAATGGAAAACCGCTGGCAAAGACGTGTAATGATTTTTAGTGCAACCATGTTTTCACACACAAAAACAATAGGAAACCTTGGAACAGCCATCCGCAATATTAAGATAACATCGATACTTATCGATATTAGGAGATATTTTGACCTCTTCTATAGTATCGACTCGATGTTTAAAAGGTGTCGTTTGGCCGTTCAAAAGTCTGAGTAATCTTTATGAGATGTGTTTTGCTTGATTGACGAAATTTTGGTTTGCACTTTGAACTTAATTTACACAGAGGAATCACTCGTTGGTCATTCTCGACGGAGTATGGCATGTTTTTAAATGTAATGAAGTGATGCAAGTTGACCCCAAGTGGTACAAAACATTGTGAAGTTTAGCTATGGATCTGTGATCACGAAATGTCGTCTTGGAAATACGATCTGGGAAACGCCTTGGTAGGAATATAATGTCTCGCTTGTAACAGAATAATTTCTTTCTCCAACACAAAACATTGTCATTCTTTATTCTATGCCACTTATCAAATACGTAGCTTACAGAACATTGGCCAGTGAAATGCCTACATGTCATAGAGTGACGTCAAGGCCATTTCGTTTCAATAATAGCTTTTTTTTCTACTCCTTGAAATGCTTATAAAGAAGAAAGCTTATAGACAGTCTCTTGGGTTGAAATCGACTAAAACAGCAACGCTTAGCGCATCTGCCTCAATTTTCAGTGGTATAAACTTATCGTCAGCTTTTACTATCGATTCTTCAGTATCCTTCTTGAGTATACGGAACGATGTTTCTGTCTTTAGAAACTAACTTGTAATACTCAAAGGACGAATAAACACATATGCATTGAATATATAATATATATTCTTTCAGAATAATAGGATAAAAGGCCAACATTTTTGCAAAGTAACTTAATATTCTAAGGAACAATAGCTCTCATGGAGGTTGGAGTCGGTTAGGATTTGGATGCATCTCGGTTTTCAACTACATAACCAAGGACGTTCAGTTTTTCAGCCGAAAACGTACATTTACCCTCGCTGTAATAATTATTCCTTCGTTTTGTAGCCGTAATGAACATTTGAGATATTATATAGATTGCTGTCCAAGTATGCAAAAGTTCCAACTAGTTTTTCTTCCTAGATAACTAAAATTCATAATACACAAGAAACAAATCACTATTTGTCACCTCAAAAGGCGACTCCAGCAAATTGTAAAAGCTTCTTCAGGCTTTGGATGCAGTGTATTGCTGATCGTCATTTCTCATTGAAACTTAGTGGAAGCCCAACGTAAATCAAGCAACATTATTCATTAAGATTCTCGTCAAGAACTGAAAATGTTTCGTTTTTTATAACCTGTACATGTCAAGAGGATTTACAGGGCTGAATTAATACTTCCCTTAGCAATTGTTGAATTTCTTTTTCTATAATTTTGCGGCCAACGTATAAAGCACTAAAATCCAGAAATAGCAAGGGAAGGCAGATCTCCTTCATAAGCCAGCATTACACCATCATGAAACCCCTGAAAGCCCTGGCCAAGAGTAAAGTCAGAAGGTTAAGATTGGCAAACCTTAAAATTCTGTTTTACAGTAAATGCTGATGGATCAACAATAATTCCAAATCCCCGATAAAACAATGTCGAACTGACTTTCACAGCGTAGAGCAGTGGTCACAAACTGAAAGTTTCAATCTTTTTCATGAAGTCGTTAGGGTTTCCATATATTCTTTTAACGACTCTCCGATCTGCTGCCACAGAAGTGTAAGAAGAGCGTGCAAAAATTTCATTCTGAGTTTTATGTATAGTTTGTGAAGCACTTACGGACGTTTTCAAAAGTTATATATTCTATGATAATTTCGTATCTCTGAAGACTCAACGTTTATGAGACGAAACTCATTTAAACTGACTTGAAGTAAAACTAACAAAAATTTCGAAAGTTTTATGATCAGACGTTGCTGAGCTGGAATCGACATTGAGCTGTTCATCTCAAGTCAAAGCAGACGATCTATTATGAAGTGAGTGGCTTACATAACGTAGTCAGTTTCTGATCACGATAAGTGCAGTATGGTTGAATAGTGTTTATGTTACAATAGAAACCTTATCTGAAGGTTTTATCCAACATAAAATTGCATGTAACAATGTAACACTTATTCGATAGCTTAAACAGTATACAATTGACTATATTCAACAGATAAAACTGAGTAAACCTTGTTCATTCTCATGAACAACTTCCTCTCTTACCAAGATAGTCGAAACGCTAGGTAATAGAGGAAGGGCAAAAGGCGAATATAGCCTCCCTTTTATTGTTTGAGTCAGTTCAGTCATTTTAATATTTAAGAATTCGCGTTTGCAACAAGGAATTCACTGCTGCGATCTATGTAGCTTACAGTAAATGAATTTCTCAAATCATCTTGTATACACTATAAATAAGTTGTAAGCTTCCAATCTTCTCTCTCTGGATAAAATGGGAGTATTCTTTCTCTTACCGATCTGTGTATGGGTAGAATGTAAGTGTTCTTTCTCTCAAGAACGTCAAACAAGAATGGAAATAAGCAGATCAATCTCTTCCTTCCTTCATTACAAAGAGGTAAAATCTGTGATGTAACTAGTTTACTTTTGAGAGCTAAAACTGTATGATTATTTTAAGTTCCAAAATTATCGCGTTTCGTTTGTATGTAGGTTTTACTTAACACTGTTTATAACTCGACTTATTGACATCCTGGTTATATGTGCATACACAAACACTAAACAGATTTGAATAAGATACACACAGACTAGAAATAATTGGTTTGAACGGATTTTGTACATCTACGAAATATGTAATACACGAACAGACTATATTTATATAATAGTTAACTTATACACATGCATTACATTAATAGGATACATAAATAGACCCCCCTCCCTAGTAACAACAGCAGTTAAATAATAATTTACTGAGATCGTCATTTCACGGTTAGTGAACAACGGAAACTGAGTCAGAGGACATGACTTTTTCTCCCCATCTACAACCCGTGCCCCAAATTAACATCAGACAAGTCATTTAGTCAGATTTTTTAGCACACTACTTCCGCCTCTGCTCAAAATAACTGCTAAAATGATTGTTTCTAATTTAGGCACAAGGCCAAAAATTTGAGGGGAGGGGAAAGTGGCTACTATCGATCTCAGTAGTTGACTCGTACTTTATTTTATTGGAAACTGAAAGAAGCTTGTCGTGTGTGTGTGTATGTGTTTATCTTTGTGTCTGTGTTAGTCTCTCATCACTGCTTGACAACTGGTATGGTTGTGCTTAGCGGTTCGGCTAAAGAACCGATAAAATAAGCACCAGGCTTTCAGGATTAAAAAACTAAGTACTAGGGTCGATTCATTCGGCTAAAACCCTTCAAGGCAGTACCCCAGTATGGCCACAGTCTAACGACTTAAGCAAAAGATAATGTTATTTCCAGTTACATTTTTCTTGTGAACTAAGTATTTTTGGCTGGGAAATTGAATCGCCTTTTTTTTTTCTCTCCATATTTTCTGTCCATAAAAATGTGTTTATTTGTGCTTAAGATTTTTCTGGGTGGGGTAGGAAAGAGAGAGGGGCAGGTGCAGGACTAGAAATTCGACGGAGTGGTTTGTGGATTAAATTGACCCCAGCACGACATGCTTTGTGCTTCTTTCATCCACTTTGGAAGGATAGAGGGCAAAGTTGACCTCAGTCGGATTTGAACTCAAAATGGTAACTACATAATTGCAGGGTATTTTGTCCAGCATAGTACCAATTCTACCAATCCAGAATCATGAATAATGATGGTGGTGATGATACAGATGCAAAACAGAAGGGGTATCTTTGCTTCACTTAACCTGATGTCAGCATATGTGGAATACTTCCACTCTTTCCTCTGATCAACTTTCTTCTGAAAGAATGAAATAGTGTGTGAGAGAGAAAGAGAGAAAGAGAGAGAGAGAAAGAGAGAGAGAAAAAGAGAGAGAGAGAGAGAGAGAGAGAGGTTTTTGAATGAGCTATTTTCTGGCAGAGCAGAATATTATCTGGCAGATAGACGGACATTAGGGGACAGGCAGACAGAGAAATAGGTCTGGCAATAAGAGACAGACAGGCAATAAGAGACTGGCAGATAGACAAGTAGATAATAAATGACTAACAATAAGAAACAGATAGACAGACAGACAGACAGTAAGAGACTTAAAGACAACCAATAATAGTCATGTAAACAGAAAATAAGAGACACAGAGACAGGTTGACAGACAATAAGATGGCAGCCAGTCAGCCAACTTGAAGAGACAGAAACAAGAAAAGAGAAAAAAAGTGAGAGACACAAATATTGGATGTAAAAATCCTGCTGAGAAATGATACTAAGATGCCACACCTTGTACTGAGAAAACTGTAAGAGAAATCAAGACAAGATAAGGAAATATTTATTTGCCAAAAATTATAAACAAGCATTTGAGAATACCCTCATATGCAAAATTATATCAAGATAAGAAAATGAAGAGAAGAGAAAGTGTGCATCTTGGAAAGAAAGGCCAGAGACTGTATTTTGTAGGTGTTGACATAGATAACGTATTTGATGATTGCAGACACATACACACACATGCACATATACACACATGCACATACACACACATAAAGAAATACACATAGAGACACACTGAGGCACATACAGCAATGCACATGTACACATATATTTACTGATACACATACATTGGAACTCCCATCACTGTCATGACTAATCTAAAATGATTCTGAGGTTAATAATAATAATAATAATAATAATAATAATAATCTTTGTAATATATGTGTGTGTGTCTGTATAAATACACACACACAGATATGCGCACACAAACATACTTATATGAACTGGAATGGCAGTAGATTATATCTGACTCACATTAAGCTAAGATTTTATTAAAGTGTTCACACATTATTACAATAGAGTTTCTCAAGAGAATTACATGGAAAATGAATAACTTGTATTGCCAGAAACAGAAGGAAATCATTATCAAAAGTACTTCATTTGTATTTGTCAATATGCACTATAGTGTGGCTTGACTGTTTTATAACCAGAGATGACTGCAGACAATATAATTGTTTAATATATATATATATATATATATATATATATATATATATATATAGCCCTCTGTGTGTGTGTGTGTGTGTGTGTGTGCGTGTGCGCGTGTGTGCGTGCGTGCGTGCACACACACACACACACACACTAAGTAGCCAAGAAATAAACAGGAACATCAGATGAGAGTTAAAGGAAGATTACCAAAAACACACCATCAGAAGGAACCAGCCTTGGCATTTTACTCAGAGAAATTTGGTATCTGCCTGGATATTATATCCCTCCTCTTACTATATATATATATATATATATATATATATATATATATATATATTCTTTTATTCTTTTACTTGTTTCAGTCATTTGACTGTGGCCATGCTGGAGCACCGCCTTTAGTCGAATCAAATTGACCCCAGGACTTATTCTTTGTAAGCCTAGTACTTATTCTATCGGTCTCTTTTTGCCAAACCGCTAAGTTACGGGGACGTAAACACACCAGCATCGGTTGTCAAGCGATGTTGGTGGGGACAAACACAGATACACAACATATACACGCATACATATATATATATACATATATACGACGGGCTTCTTTCAGTTTCCGTCTACCAAATCCACTCACAAGGCTTTGGTCAGCCCGAGGCTATAGTAAAAGACACTTGCCCAAGGTGCCACGCAGTGGGACTGAACCCGGAACTATGTGGTTGGTAAGCATGCTACTTACCACACAGCCACTCCTGCGCCTATATATATATATATATATATATATATATGATATATATGATGCAGTCATGGTTATTTGGTTCAAAAGTTCACTTCTCAAACACATGGTTTGGGGGTCAGTCTCACTTGGACAATTGCCTTCTACTATAGCTCCAGGGCAATCAATGCTTTGTGGGTAAATTTGGTAAAAGGAAACTGTGTGGAAGCACATGTTATACATACACAAACACACACATGCATGCACACACACGCACGAGCTATAAGGATTCATTAGAATCTCAGTACATTAACATGTGCGATACCAGAAATGGCAAGGTACAATAATACAGTGTTCACAGTGAAGTAAACAACACTGAACACAAGTGTTGGTAGGATTCTGTACATATGCAGGTACCAAATCCAATTTAAACCATAGATCTGACTCTGGGGTGGGTCCTTGGCATGGTGTGGACATAAAATATAAACACAAATGGCATTTATATATGCATATATATATATATATATATAGTCGTTCATCGTTTAACGTCCGCTTTCCATGCTAGCATGGGTTGGACGATTTGACTGAGGACTGGTGAAACCAGATGGCTACACCAGGCTCCAATCTGATTTGGCAGAGTTTCTACAGCTGGATGCCCTTCCTAACGCCAACCATTCAGAGAGTGTAGTGGGTGCTTTTACGTGTCACCCACACGAAGGCCAGTCAGGTGGTACTGGCAACGGCCACGCTCAAAATGGTGTCTTTTATGTGCCACCCGCACAAGAGCCAGTCCAGGGGCACTGGCAACGATCTCGCTCGAAAATCCTTACACCATATATATATATATATATATATATATATATATATATATATAGTATTATTAATAATAAAGAGTATGAAAACTTGTACATCCACAAAATTTATTCTATGATTTTATAAAAGCATATTATAATGACCTACACACGTTTCCATTGCAGTGACTACTCACTCTTGCAAATGCAACCTTGCATTATTGTCAGTGCAGCTTCATCAAGGTCCATTCATTGTCATCCTTGAAGTGAACTGATTGCAGTAAGTTTCTGTTAGTGTTCTGTCGGAGGTGGGACAGGGCTGTTATTTACAGGCATGTGCTGGTGACCTCAAATTCACACAGGTCAATTTCAAAATCAAGGCTGGGTCTAAAGTAGGTCAAGGTTGAGATTATTGTTTTCACAAGTCTCTTTGTTCATTTTAATGGTTGTGTATGCTTCATTTTTGATTTCGAGCGGACACACACACATATATATATGAGGGGAATGTTTCCTGGCTTTGAATAAACGAAAATAGAAGAGGACCAGTTACTTATAATTTTATCCAACATATTCCCCTCTCAGATTCACACACTCATTGTAGTGGTCCTTCAGTTTTTCTAAACCCTATAAAAGAACTTGGAAGGTTGGGGGGCTTCCAACCAGGCCTTTCGCAATACCCTTAAAGCCAGGAACTTTTCAGTACCCCCTTGTGTATACACACATATATAGATATATATATACACACAGATTGTAGTACTATTTATTTAGTGCTACTGTTGGTAATGACAGAAAAATCAAATATCTAAATAGTTCCGAAGTCTGGAATAAGTTCAAAATAGGCCTGTTCGTACTTAGCTCTGATTTGACTACATGTAATTAAAAGGTAACAAGATAAATATCTCGTTGCTACAACAACTTCAATAGGAGTTCCAACAGTCATTGCTCACTCCTACAAACTTTGCCACTTACACTTTTGAATAAAAAAATAAAATAAAAGTAAATAAAGAAAAAAGAAAAAAAAAGAATCAGCTGGCATCCATGAATAGAGAGTTCAACTCAACAAAGACTATAATGAACTTGGAAAAAAACTGTGTCCCACTAACAACTGGATCCAGCTCTGCAAACAGTAATTCTTTCCCAAAGTATGACTGTGACATGAAATAAGATTAACCCTTTAGCTGGCTGTGTGGTAAGTAGCTTGCTTACCAGCAGCATAGTTCTGGGTCCAGTCCCACTGCATGGCACCTTGGGCAAGTGTCTTCTACTATAGCCTCGGGCCGACCAAAGCCTTGTGAGTGGATTTGGTAGACGGAAACTGAAAGAAGCCCATCGTATATATGTATATATATGTATGTGTGTGTCTGTGTTTGTTCCCCCAACATCGCTTGACAACCGATGCTGGTGTGTTTACATCCTCGTAACTTAGAGGTTCGGCAAAAAGAGACCGATAGATAAGTACTAGGCTTACAAAGAATAAGTCCTGGGGTCGATTTGCTCGACTAAAGGCGGTGCTCCAGCATGGCTGCAGTCAAATGACTGAAACAAGTAAGAGTAAAGAGTATAATGGGATAGTTACAGCTGAATGCTCTACATTATAAGATTGCTTGATCAGGGTTGATTTGAGGCTAAATAACGGACAAAAGAAATGGTATTTTGTTCATTTGAAATATTTTTATATTTCCAAGTTATGGGGTTACTGCACAAACCTGTTAACCTTCACTGACTGACTGTCATCATGAAAAGCTGGATGTCACAATTTGCTACAGCCTTATCCTCCCCTTCTGTGTCATTTTATTTGGCTTTTGTTCCTTCTTCCCTTCTTGTTCAAGTTACTGCTTGTTCACTTCCAACAGCTCAGTCTTTCAATATGACCTCTGTTCAATCTATGTATCTTTTTTTTTTTTTTTTTTTTTTGCCATTCAATTGAAAACAATGGAAAGTCGGTCATCTCACCTTTCTTGGTAGCACCTTTTGCCCCTTTAATACTAGCTGCCCTTCTCTCTCTCCCTCCCTCCCCCAATGTTCTGTATGGAAACACTCACACACAAATGTAATATCAGACTAATTTCAGAAAATATGTTTTTGATTTGAGAAAAAGACAATGTACATTATTGTTGTTGTTGTTTAGCTTTAAGTCAGATCTGATACAGCAGGCTTATAATCAAAGGCCTTCCAGCCATGACCAAACCCCATAATTTTTTTTTTTTTTTTTCATAATTTTCATAACTACAACAACCATTGTCATAACCATTCAGGGGTTTTATACATTTAACAAGGCTGAGTTAATGTGGATGATATCTATACATAGTTTGAATTGCTGCAGTTTAGGGGATTGAAGGACAATATAGATGTGAAAGGAGTTCATAAGAGACATGGTGACCATCATCATCATCATTTTTAGAAATAATACATTTCTAAATCTCTCAGAGAGATTTATGCAGTAGTGATACAATGAAGTAGTTGTATGCTGTCAACTTAATGTGACAGTCCCCTGAAGGGAATAATACTACTGTTGGTTAGACCTAGGAAGCTGCACCGCTTCCTGTCGGCCTTGACACATTTCCTAAACATAAAGACACAGGAAATGTGTCAAGGCCGACAGGAAGCGGTGCAGCTTCCTAGGTCTAACCAACAGTAGTATTATTCCCTTCAGGGGACTGTCACATTAAGTTGACAGCATACAACTATTTCATCATCATCATTGTTTTAAAATCTACTTTTCTATGCTTGTGTCAGCTGGACAGAGTTTATTGCAGCAGATTTTCTACAGCTGGGTGCCCTTCCTGTTGCCAACCCTTACCTGTTTCCAAGCAAAGTAAAATTTTGCTATGGTTAGACACATTTTAGCAGAATATTGGAAATGAATGACGTTCATTTACGACAATCATGTAATGTCAAAACAAGGAGACACAGGCATACACACACACACACACACACACACACACACGTGTGTACAGGCTTCTTTTAGTTTCCATCAACCAAATCCATTTACATGTTACAAAGTCTAGGATGTGAGAAACTACAAAGAGGAGAAAAGATTGGTGTAACAAGAACATTTAGGTAGCAGGGGGTCATATATGTGCATTCCACAAGTTCAATGGGACAATTGTAACAGGATGGAGAAGTTGAAATATGAAAAAAAAAATTATCAAGTACCTAAAATGTTTCCTAAGGATATTGTTGTGCAGACCTATGAGTAAAGGCATTCCAATCATGACCATCCCATCTTTTTTTTCCCCCCTAGGTATAGTGTTTTATGTAGACTACATTATCCAATGCATCTTTTTTGTAAGATCATTATGGTGTTACCCTTTAGCAATTTAGATTACTCAGCCAAATGTAATGTTTGTTTATTTAAATTGTTTTTAATTAACCATGCATTATCCCATCTTTGAGATTTCAATGATGAGACTGTTTATTTTTAAAATGACATTATAGGGGAGGTTTGAGAGGCAGGATATGACCAGTTTGAACATACAACAGGCAGAGTATTTGGGCCAAATCTGGCTGGTTTGAATATACAATGGGCAGAATATTTGGGGCCAGGTTGGTTTAAACATAAAACAGGTAGCATATTTGGATCAGATCTAGCTGGTGTAGGGTCAAGGAAGATTTAACTGCTATTTTTAGCAGATAAAGTAACTATGTAAATGCTCAGTCACTGACACGTACAAGGATGTGGTTAGTCCATTTTGGCATCCTTGAAAACTACATAAAACTGGATTGTTGTGCTTGTACAGAACAATAGTATTCAGGAAGTTATGTACAAGTAGAGATAATTGTCTTGCTTAAGGCCATAAAACAATATCTAAAAGAGGATGTTGAAACTTTACATAGATACTAATAGTTTGAAAACTTATCAATATATCTCATTCAGAAATATTTGAAAGCAATTTTTTTTTTTTCATTTTGTCTTTTTTTTTTTCCATGTATGCCGCAAATCCTCCATAATGTAATTGCTAGCAGGCACGAGTATGTAGTTAAGAAGCTGGTTTTGCAATCATGTGGTTTCACATTCAGGTCCCACTGCACAGCATCTTGGCCCTTCTACTACAGCCCTGCATTGACCAATGCCTTATGAGTGAATATGGTGGACAGAAACTGAGCTGAAGTATCTCTCACAAACATACAGATATATATATATATATATATATATATATATATATAGGCGTAGGAGTGGCTGTGTGGTAAGTAGCTTGCTTACCAGCCACATGGGTTCCAGGTTCAGTCCCACTGCGTGGCACCTTGGGCAAGTGTCTTCTACTATAGCCTCGGGCCGACCAAAGCCTTGTGAGTGGATTTGGTAGACGGAAACTGAAAGAAGCCCGTCGTATACATATATGTGTGTGTGTCTGTATATTTGTGTGTCTGTGTTTGTCCCCCCAACATCGCTTGACAACCGATGGTGGTGCGTTTACGTCAGCGTAACTTAACAGTTCGGCAAAAGAGACCGATAGAGTAAGCACTAGGCTTACAAAGAATAAGTCCTGGGGTCGATTTGCTCGACTAAAAGCGGTGCTCCAGCATGGCCACAGTCAAATGACTGAAACAAGTAAAAGGGTATATATATATATATATATATATATATATATATATATATATATATATATATATATATTTATATATATATATATATATATATATATATATATATTTATATATATATATGTATGTGTGTGTGTGCGGTTTGAAATAATACAAAGAATGAAAGACAGGTGAGAGAACAACAAACAAGAATTATTAGTTTGACGCTCAGGGAAAAATGGAAGTCTAAATTTTAAGAGAACTTCATCAAAGAGGTCTTTGCACATTACTCAATATATGGAAGGGTTACTTAAGTTACATTCATGTGGATGCTAAATGCATTCAAAAAGAATACCCAAGAATTATATTCAACTTCTAGTTTTGGCTGCATCGATAGTTCATCAGATCCTTCGTTCTGGTATTTATCCTGGTGAATTGCTGAGAAAGATATAGAATGAAGAGAGAGTATTTGGGGAGAGATTGACTGAAGACCAAAAGAGAGAGGTTGAAGGATGACAGAGAGAGAGAGTGAATGTGACTGAAGACAGAAACAAAGAGAGGGTAATGAGAGAGAGAGAGAGAGAACGAGAGAGAGAGCGATTGAAGTCAGACTGAGAAAGCAGGAAAAAGTGTGTGTGTGTGTGTGTGTGTGTGTGAGACTATGTTTGATGTAATTTTTTTAGTTCAACATTAAGTGCAATAATTATGTCTAAGAAATTTAATTAGTAATCTAATATAGGTGTGTGTCAGAGAGAAAGAGGGAGGGAGAGTGGGGGTGAGGGAGATACTGGACAAAGTATAACTGATATAATCAAGTCCAAGAGAGGGAAGAGCAAAAAAAGAAACGATAGTTGGTAACATAATTAATTAAAAATGTTGGAATTTCTGAGTCACTATCAGCATTCAGAGCAAAGCAAGGGATTTAGTTACTAAATCAGTGAACAAGGAAGTGCAAAGACTTAAGGGAGCTTTGATTTATCAAGCTAGTAATACTGAGGATGATAAAATAGGTCTGATGGGAATTCAATACAGATTATGCAGCAGATTGGTATGTCTAACGATATTTAGTCATGACCTCTCCATATTCTGAGGTCAGCTTTGCTATTCATTCCTCTGGGGTTGATAACAAAAAGGTACCAGTCAAGCACTGAAGTCAAGTTTATATTCTTCCGGGGATGCAAAATCAAATTATATTGGGTCCTCAGATAAATTTGTTCATTTCTTTCCAAAGTTATTTGAATTTGCACAAAAAATATTTTTGTGTATTTTTCCTCGACAACTTTTGTTTGTTTTTGAAATTTGAATAAATTTTTATCGCTTTTCAGTGCAAAGTATAAAAAAAAAGAAAAAAAAAGAGCATTTTCAACATCTGCTTCTTTTTGCTTTCCGACCAAAGTTCCAAAGTTGCTGAAGCCATGCAAGATATTTGTGATGTCACTGAAAGAACTGCAGAGAAATGGTTCCCATGCTTCCAGAAGGGAAATTCGACCTTGCAGACATTTTGCATTCCTGCCGACTTATTTAGTCCAACGAGGATTGACTGAAATGAGCTCACCCATGAGGAAGTTGTGCCAATCCACAAGGAAATTAGCCTAGCAGATGGGATGCTTTTGTGGTACCTTCCCTCAATGAGTGAGTTCCAATCAACCTAAACACCAACACAGCACGCTTCTTCAACATGGCAAAGCTCACTTGCCACATTGCTAATTTCACCAAAAATGCTATTAGTTCAGAGGTTCTATTGCACCCACTGTATTCTCTTGGTATAACACCTTCAGATTATCACCTTTTTCAGTTATTCTAGGCATTTTGTTCAACAATATGGGGCCAAAAATTTGGTTCAATGAATTCTTTGAGTCAAGATCCAGCGATTTCTACTGGGTTTTGACTCAGAGAATCAAGTGATTCTGAGAATTGTGAGTCTCACTGAGAATCAAGAAGTGAACAATGAAGGAGAATATGTTATTGACTGATTTCCTGTATTTGTTTCAGTTATTAGACTGCGACCATGCTGGGGCACCACCTTGAAGAATTTTTAGTTGAACAGATCAACCCCAGTACTTCTTTTTTAAGCCTGGTAATTATTCTATCAGTCTCTTTTGCTGATCTGCTACACTATGGGAATGTAAACAAACCAATACCGGTTGGCAAGTGGTGGTGGAAGACAAACACAGGTACAAAGACACACACACACACACGTGCGGACTAGAACAATAGAATGATTGCGTTACAGAATTAATTCTCATACGTCCTTAGCGTCTGATCAAACACCATCAGGCATATAGTTGCTATAAACGTATTATAGTCATGCTATTTAGTTCCCTTTAGTTTTGGGTCGCAGGACCAATTAGCACTCTGCAGGAATGAGCTTAAAATTAAATGTGAAGCTTGACTTAAATCTGAGTGACCCTTCACTGGCAAGGTATAGCTGTATGGTTAACAGGTTCACTCAGTAACCACTTTTTAGTTCAAACCCATGCACGGTGCCTTGAGCAAATGTTAACTATTATAGGGAACCCCAAGGTAGTGAACTGGCAGAATTGTTACTGCACTGGGCAAAATGCTAAGTGGCATTTCGTTTGTCTCTACATTCCGAGTTCAAATTCCACTGAGGTCAACTTTGCCTTTCATCCTTTCAAGGTTGATAAAATAAGTACCAGTCGAGCACTGGGGTCGATGTAATCACCTTATCCCCTCCCCCGAAATTGCTGGCCTCGTGCCAACATTTGAAATCATTATAGAGAACCCCGTTCATGCAAGAGTTATAAGTCTTTGCACAGTGCACAGAGAAGCTACTGAAGTTTTTAGCAGATGGT
Source organism: Octopus bimaculoides (assembly GCF_046866305.1). Taxonomy (NCBI): domain Eukaryota; kingdom Metazoa; phylum Mollusca; class Cephalopoda; order Octopoda; family Octopodidae; genus Octopus; species Octopus bimaculoides. The sequence continues at coordinate 8,730,009 of NC_142938.1, forward strand.
TCAAGACAGCCAGTGCCTTGAGAGTAAATTTGGTAAGACAGAATGTGTGTGGAAGCTTGACATGTGTGTGTTTGTGTCACTACCTGACAACCGGTGTTGGTTTGACTACATCACTACAGCAGCTGAGCTGTTTGTCCCAGAGGGACCGATGGAATAAGTAGCACATTTAAAATATGGACTAGGGTCTATGTGACCGACCAAATCCTTAAAGGTGGTGTCCCAGCACACCTGCAGTTCAATGACCAAAACCATTAAAAAATTAGTTATACATGAATACAAACATTAATATACACACATGTATGTGTATATAATTATACATTTGTATATATACATGTGCATATGTACGTGTGTAAATAAATATATATATATATAATTTATTGGTTAGTGTAGTCTTAGATACACAATGTAAAAGTAATACCTTTGACAGTAAGTCTGCTCGTGAGCTTCGTCCTGGGGTTAAACAACATTAACAGGCTAAACAAATGATTACTTATCGCAACAGCGTGTAGTACACACAAATATTTTATCTTTTGTATTTCAGTTGAAAAGTTATGTCTTGTCATCTTTTATCTTTCGAGACATTTTATAACAAACGTCTACTATTAATTGACGGGCTGTTTACGTTACGTTACGCTGAGATCAGCAACAAAGAAAATGCCCTCTCAGTACTTATGAATGGGACAGCGAAATAGGGTGTTGCATTAAGCAGGTTAAAGTGACTTGCACAAAAGCACCTTTTATTGGCTGCTTGCGTTAGCAATCATGTGACTGGCGAGTATGCTAATTTCCTTGACTGCTGTATCAGTAATCATGTGACTGTTATAGTAGCTCAGCTCCCTTAACTGCCAGCTGTATTAGCAGTCATGTGACTGCTTAGTACAAGCAAGTCATATGACAAGCGTAGAAGCTCCCATCATTGGTAGATTTATTAGTAGTCATGTGACTACTTGGTACTAGCAAGTCATATGATAAGCGTAGAAGCCCTCATCATTGGTAGATTTATTAGTAGCCATGTAACTAATGTGCAAGTTTTATTTTATACGAATTATGAAGCAGGGATCTCAGTAGACTACTTGAGTTTTGTAAATACGTCCAGAAAACCCATTATATAAACGTTTGCTTCCAGATCTACAATATTTGGAAGATATTGAATATCTGTCTGGAAAACATCACATCCATTTTTTATTTTTTCGTCATGCACATCACACTAAGCAAATGAGAATTGTGACCACACAGACCATTGTTGTCCAGTAAACTCATCAGCATTTTTATTGAAATTTCAAGGTAAATTTAAATAAACATCACGAGGTGTTTTATGCTGTTCTGTAGAAATTCAGAGGAATTAGCAGTGAATATTTTCAGGTGAAAAAAAGTTTTGTATGATGTGACGTACATTACACTTTTTAGATCAAAACGAAAATACTTGCCTGGGTAGTCAAAATTTACTGTGGAAAATCAATCAATGCAATACTTAAAAATCTACAGCTTGGATATTCTTAATTTGAGCCTGTCATGTACGTTACGTGAGAAATGGCCCTTTGTAAAATTTTCTGAGCCTGGGTTTGCACCTCCTAAGCAAATTTTGTTCCTGAGCCAGTGATCACGTGATGTCTAGACCTTTAGCTTTCGGATTACTCTGTCAAATGTGATGCTTATTCACAATGTTTTGAATGACTCGTACATTATCTCAAAGCTTCAAGATTCAAATGATGTAATTGTTTATATTTAGGATGACATTGTAGGGTAGGTGTGAGAGGCTGGATCTGACCAATTCAAACATAGAACAAATAGAAAATTTGGGTCAGATATGGTCACTTTAAATACTAAAGGACTAGATAAGAGCCCCCCCCCCCACACACACATATATACATAGCAAGCTTCTTACAGTTTCCATCAATCAAATCCACTGACCCCAAGAAAATAAGCTTGGAAAGCAAACTTCTCAACCACACAACCATACTGGCATCTTCATTTGGTAATACATTAATTAATTATATCTGATTATCCTCTATATGGCAACAAGTAGTTTTCTGTTTGCAGTTAGCTAGATCAGGTTATCAAAGCCTTCTAAATGAAATTTGGTTGTGTGTTGAAGGCCGCCAGAAGGACCGTTCCAGTTCCCGTTCTCAGGTGCAATGCTTGGCTTTTGTCTTTTTGGTGTCTACTCTGTTGCAAGCATTCAGGGGATCTGATCTGAGGATAACACCCTCCTTTCTTCCTGCAATCTCAAAGAGCCCTCGAGGGGTAAATCATGGGTGGTGCTATTCTTCCTTTAACTAAGCCATTTAAATAAAATAAAAGCCATTAAAGTACAAAGTTACATGTTTTAACCATGAACACAATTGTGGAGCATTGGGCACTCCAGCTAAACCAACAGGAACCAACCTTTTAACAACTCTACTTATTCCACAAGTATCCACCACAATTAGAGCTCAGCACTTCTTTGCGCAGCTGTCCTCATCCATACGCATCACATGACCGAACCAGCGCAGCATGTGCAAGAGAGAAGACTGCTCCGGTTTGGTCGTGTGATGCATATGGATGAGGACAGCTGTGCAAAGAAATGCTGAGCTCTAATTGTGGAGAGTACCTGTGGAAGGGGTAGACCCAGGAAGGCATGGGATGAAATGGTGAGAAAGGATCTTTGGATAAAGGGCCTCACCAAGGAAATGACTTGATAAGACATGTCAAGCTAAGTAAAATCCACACATACAAGCTTGCTCTTTCAGGTATCAGTACCACATAAAAAGCACCCAGCATACACTCTGTTAAGTGGTTGGTGGTAGGAAAAGCATCCAGCCGCAGAAACCATGCCACAACAAACAATTGGAGTCTGGACAGCTCCCAGCTGTCCAGCTCCATGTCAAACTGTCCAACTCATACCAGCATGGCATGGTGATGAAATGACATTCTTTTATTCTATTACTGGTTTCAGTCATTTGACTGTGGCCATGCTGGAGCACCGCCTTTAGTTGAATGAATCGACCCAAGAACTTATTTGCTGTAAGCCTAGTACTTATTCTATTGGTCTTTTTAGCTGAGCCGCTAATTTACGGGGACGTAAACACACCAACACTGGTTGTCAAGCGATTGTGGGGGTGGGGGAAAACAGACACACAAACACGCGCACACACACACACACACACACACACATATATATATATATATACGATGGGCTTCTTTCAGTCTCTGTCTACCAAATCCACTCACAAGGTTTTGGTCAGCCCGAGGCTATAGAAGACACTTGCCCAAGGTGCCACGCAGTGAGACTGAACCTGGAATCATATGGTTGTGGAGCAAGCTTCTTACCACACAGCTACACCTGCACACATATACACAGACACACATATGCATACACATATATAGACACATACATATACAGGTATACATACATATAAATAATTAACTATATACATATCCTATATATTCCATCTGAAGTCCAATCCTGCAGTAAAGAAAAGGGTAAAGACATCCTTTGGTCATAAATGATCATAGAATTGCACCTAGAAAGTTGTCCTTTGAGGCACAAGTCTGGGCAAGGATGTTTGTGGAAGATCAGCAGTCGCCCGTGCATACCAGCCTCCTCTCTCCATGCCACAGATGTTCTCCAAGGGAATGGCAAAGGCTGATACAACTTGGCACCAGTGATGTCACAACTCGTTTCAACAGCGGAGTTAACTGGCGCAACATAAAATAAAGTGTCTTGCTCAAGAACACAACACAGCCTGGTCCAGGAATCGAACTCACTACCTCATGATTGTGAGCCTGATGCTCTAACGACTGAGCCACATGTCTTCTACAGTGTCAAACACCTAAAAAGGTTAGAAATAGGTTATAATATGAAAAAAAAAATATGCTTCCTTCATGAACCCTCAATCATAACATTATACTAGGGAGTTAGTCTGTGAGCCTGATGTCATTACCTTGACTATGGGGCAAGAAATCTCACTAAAACATATTCCTGTTTTAAGCCAATAATGGAGAGACAGAGAGGAAGGGAATGTGGTATTAGAACTGACAAGAGACTTTCAAGCTAATGAGGACTCCCTTATGCAGTTGCTTGAATTGCTAGAAACAGCAACCAAATCTCTCTCAAATCATACCCTACTTTTTTTTATAAAGGTAAGGCACCATATTAGATATGTATCATTGTCTAGACGTCATGGGATGGTTTATAAATGAGTATCGTCATCATATAAGTGAGGTTGTTCATTTCCAGTCTTCCATGAAAAATATGCTCAGCAATGGGAAAATATTAACTTGCTTGAAATAAGCGAAGGTTGATGACAAAAGAAGCATAGTAGCATAGAAATTCTGCCTCAATAAATTCTGTCTGACCCATGCAAGCATGGAAAAGCGAATGTTAAATGATTATGATGATGAATTGAAGACACACCATACTTGGGTATAATACTGGACACTCCCAGACTCAATCTGAGCCATTAAGTCATCTCTGTCCAGTCCCTCTGGAGACACAGAGTGGAACTTTTGGCAAGTATGAAGAACTGCTCTCCAACAACTATGATAGTAGATGATGACTGCAGCAATTTGCTAGCTCAAGTCATCTTAGATTCCTTGCTGTTGAACCAAGATATTTCAAGTCCACAAAGAAATTAGTGTAAAACATCATTTCTATGCTAAACAAAACCACACACTCAAGGAATTGTGGGGCCACCAACACCCTGCTTGAAAAAAGGTACCCCCCCCCCCCCCACCAAAAAAACCAGGTCTCAAAGATGCTTGGTCAAAGCTGGAACATTTTTGATCACAGTTCTACTTAATCAGGGTTTCAAAGTTAATTGACTTTGGACTAAACAAAATAGGTAATACATAATGAACTCCTAAATATTAAGGTAACGATATTCTTTCAAACTGAGAATGAAACAGTCAAAATACTGATTAAATGACTCTTCAACCAATCAAGGAAGATTAAAGCTGTCTGAGGAATTGAGTGTTATGCAATTAAGACACTGAGATGAACGAAAACATCTGTAATCTCAATCACTCCATTTAATATATATTACATGCCAGGAGTACAATTCAGTGCTTTGAGTTGTATCATGTAAAAAAAGATATGTCCTCAACTCTGGTTTCATAATGTGAAGTGTGTGATAGATAAAGTTGGCTGAAATAATAGCTTACCACAAACCACATTCCCAGTGAACCTGGTATCTGTTTCCAACAAATCAATATGCTAGGGCACATAAAATACTCTTTCTCCACTCACCAGCAAAACACTTAGTCACTGCTCATAGCAGGAGCTAGTAAGATAAGTTTAAGTTTCAACATCAAGAAACCATAGGTCAAATGACTGACTATGGTTTGCCAGGCTAATGCATCGTCAGATATGAAGTCAGAGTTTAGTCCTGCAGTTTTACTAAAACTTCAAACATTTTTCCAACCTTTCCTGTAAGCAGAAGAATATAACTGATAAGTGTTCCAAAGGCTTGTAATCTTGCATTAGTAAATAAAACAGAGGCATTTATTACCAGCTCAGAATAGACTGGTTCCCTCAAAGGAAATAGTCTTCTTCACTGGGTTTAGTGTGTCTAGCAGATTTAATCAAGGTGATACATGGCTACTCTTGTTGGAAGAGATAAACAGCAAAGATGGTAGAAAAGATGTGATGGAGAGTACCTTCAAGTATGTGTCAGGGCCATACTGTCTTAAAAAAAAAAAAAAGAAGATACATTGTATAACATAGTCCTAGATACACTATGTCTGAAAGGACAAAAGGATTTTCATAGTTGGAAATTTTTTGATCGTAGGCTGTTTTGACCAGGATTTGAGTTTAAACAAGAGACAGAGAAAGCACATCTTAACCCTTTGTTACCATATATCTGTTGAGATGCTGTGTTTCTTTCAAATAATTTTAAATATAACAAAGAATCTAGTAAAATAACTTAGTATCATTAAGCTAGTGTTAGGGACATAAATTGCAGATTTTAATTCAGAACTTTTGAAAACAAGACATTCGTACTAGAGGCAGTTTCAGGCAGGTTGGTATCAAAAGGGTTAAATGGACAATGGACTGTACTTATGTTTCATATAGATAACTCTACAGAGGATGTTTAAGTTGATGGCCTTTTTCCTCTCTTCATACACACACTTCCCTCTTTAATAAACTCACCTCTTCATCTCTCATATGAATATAAATCATTAAATTTAAATGTTAATGTGAAACTAAAAGTTTTTGTGTGTTCTTAAATGGCTTACAAACATCTACCACACTGCAATTGTTTTCATTAATATATTGTCATTGTCCAATTTTTGTTGCCATTGAGTATAGCCCTTCCTCTTATTTGCTATATGGTCTTTGCTGATAGGAAGATTAAAATTACCACACACACTAACTGTATACATACATACATACACACACACACACATATATATACACACACATTCTTTTACTTTTATTTGTTTTAGTTATTTGATCGTGGCCGTGTGCAGGAGTGTTGAAGTGTTTTTGTTGAACAATTTGACCCCAGGACTTATTTTTAAGTCCAAAGTACTTATTCGATCGATCTCTTTGCCAAACTGCTAAGTTACAGGGACGTAAACACACCAACAACGGTTGTTAAGTGATAATGGGGGAACAAAGACAAGACACATCTGTACATATATGTGTGTATATATATTGATATATATACATACACACACGACAGGCTTCTTTCAGTTTCCACCAACCAAATCCACTCACAAGGCTCTGGTTGGCCTGAGGCTATAATGCCCGAGGCTATAGTAGAAGACATTTGCCCAAGGCACTACACAGTGGGACTGAACCCAGAACCATGTGGTTGAGAAGCAAGCCTCTTACCACACAGCCACAGCTGCACCTACATGTGTGTGTGTGTGTGTATATATATATATATATATATATATATATATTGGAATGGTGAACCTCAAAGTTGATAAAGCTTTAAATAGGAAAAGTGGAAGGTATGTACAAGTGTTGAAAAACACACACACATATATATATATATATATATATATATATACATACACACACACACACACACACAGAGAATGCATCCCAGTTTTATAATTGGTGAGTGGCAAAAGGTGACTATAAGGGTGGCCTCTGGAAGGGAATCCAACTATAAAAGCTTTGTCTCAAAAAGTCTTATTCAACTCATGCCAGCATGGAAAAGCGGAAAAAAAAAAGGAAAGAACATTGAAGATGACAGTAATATTTACACACACACACACACACACACACACACACACACAGAGGGAGAGATCTGCGGAAGTAACAATCCAGTTTGCCAAACTTCTGAGTAGAATGTCTTCAATAAATTGGACCCTATATTCGAGTAGTGGATGTGGAAGATTTTCCTTATCTCTCAGCTGTTGCTCAGATTACCCAAGTTATTCAAACGCACCTCTTCACAGTTAAAGAGAACTGGCATTGGAAAGATTCTGGCCTTCTTTGTATATCAATGCTGCGAAACACCTGACTAAGAGTCATGCTGTGGTTCATACTGTGTCTCATGCTGCTGTGGTTAATGCATAGTTGTTGCTGTCTTCCTATCAACAACAACTGTAATAGCTGTTGTTGATAGGAAGACAGGAAGTGATGACAGAAATAGAAAGCTAATCATTTAAATAGTGTTTGATGAACAGAGGCTGTGGGGTTATTTTCGAATGAATGCAGAGGGTTATTTTCATCACACGATCGTTACAGGGCGAGGAAGAAGATGGGGGAATATTGACAGTAGGTTGATAGGAAGAGAAACAGAGTGAGGTTAATAGTGAAACAGAGAAACCGATAAAAAAGGCGACGAGGAGCAGGAGAGAGAGGAAAGACAATAAAGAGAGAATAAATATGAGTGTCTTCCTTGAAAAAGTAATATGTGATAGAATGATAAGGTGAGTGTGACTCACTGTTGTAGAGTAAGAAGATGTGTGTGGAAAATGCAACTTGTAGGAAGAGTAAGTAGGTAGAAAGTATTGTCGCAGAGTCAAGAGAAAAACGGAGAAGAGAGAAGAAGGAAAATATGTGAAGCTATTGAAAGAGGATGAATGAAAACGTGAGGATGGTTCGTGAGTGAAACACAATATGATGTAAGATAAAAGTGCATGTGCCTGCAATGACAACAATCTATACGCAGTTGATTTTTGAGAAACAGAAACGGCAGTGTCGGACTAACATATTTATCTCTTCTACGTTTCGAGTTCAAATCCTGTCGTGGCTGACTTCGCTATACAAACAACTCTCTCAACGAGATCGAAAGGCAAGATGATGTGTGTTCAGTTCAATCAAGCAGATCTCGTCTCCGCAAATGTGTGGCAGTGTGCCAATGTAAGAAATCATTATACAACATGGTGGAAAATCTTAATTGATATTGCGATAATAATGACGACGGCGTCAATACAAGGATGCATCTAAATTATCATGAAATAAGTAAAACCTAAGGAGGAAGAGAGGAAACGTGATAATGATGCACGCCAATAGAGATGTCCGAATATTTTTGTTCTGTAATAAGAACGATGATGATGGCGAAGAGGAAGAAGAATACAAGATGGACAGGGGTGTGAATTGGAGAAATTAAATAACCTATGATTCTGGCAAGGACATAGAGAGTGTGGAGAGAGGGCAAGCAAAAGAAATCAATATTTTGGTCCGGCTTTTTCTCAGACAGCGTCGTCATGTGAGCTGAGACGATGCGGAAGCACACCATATAATATATGTGTGTTTACGTATGTGTGCGCGCCTGAGAGAATCCACACTTTTTGTCTGATACCCAACTTGTGTTCATGCATTTCGATATGCATATCTACGCATTTGGATATTTGGCATATGTCAAAGAGTGTTTTAAATGTTCGTTGGCTTGTGAGGGTACATATATATACGTAAAATGTCAGTGATGCATATGTACGTACGAAGAGCTGTGTATACATGTTCATAGAGATCATATGTATTTTCCATACATAAAACGAAGCTTGGTTTTTATGTATGTGCAACTCTATACATGTCACCCTGCAACTCTATACATGTCACAGATGTCTCTAACTCTACACATGAGAACTCGACACTTACGCACCACGTTAGCACATGCACATCAACCTTAAACCAAGCTGTGCAACACAAGTATACGCCACTGAGGAGAGTCTACACAGTCGCTCGAACTGCAAGAAATAGCAGTAAACTCTTCGTTAACCCACTTCCTGTCATTTTAAAATAAAGGAAAGACTTGTCAGATGAGATAGTCCTGCAAGACTTTAAACAGGCGGATGGTCACGGCGTGAATATCTTTAGGCATAAAACCTGCTTGTTCAGAGTTGACTTGTAGTTAAATAGCAATTCAGCATGGCATTGCAAGTTTTACATTAAACAATTCAGCCTTGCATATTGCAATTTTACAAACCATTATTATAACTCTGCACTAACAAAGAAGTTTCTATGTAGTCGTTTGACATGCTAGAAGTAGCAGCCAAATCTTCAGATCGCACCCAATCGTCTTAGAAAACAAAAATGACACACTAGATAATAGTGTAATGTCGTGTTGGCTACATATAGAAAAAAAAAAAAAGACGAGATGGTCACAATTGGAATGTTTCTGATCATAAGTCTATTCGATCAGAGAGCTGACCTGAAGCTCAACAGCTATGCGCTACACAGCGTACGCCAGACAAGCCCAACAATTCTATAAATACTACTGTGCATTCATAAACCTTTGCAGTAATCACCACTATATTATGTACGTCAGCCCTACTACTACTCGCACTACACTTGGTATCTCAGCTGACCCCTAATCAGCCGTAAAATGCCGACTTGTAATAGGCTGAGCGTGTGACATTTAGCGTCAGTGAAAGTGGGGTGGCAATGGGAATAAGAGAAGACTTGACGGGTGAGAAAGAAAGGAAACAGAAATAGTGACCGTTCGAGTGGCTGGAGAATTTGGTTGATATAACAAATATGGGTGTACACTGCAGTGAGTGTATGTTTGAGGGGTAATGGAGAGAGAGAGAGAGAGGATCTTTAGGTGTGATTGTATGCGCATATGATTAGAACTAATGTGAAAGTTATACGAATGTACGAGGTGTCGTATTGTCCCTTTCCGTGTTTTGTTTCAGGAAATACGATTTTCGTGATTGTGTTGTAGGATTTTATTTATAAATACAGCTATGAAACACAAAAAGTGTCTACATGCAAGTAGGATGTCGCATCGTACATCCTTGATTAGGTTTCGCGAAATGCATTATTTTAAAAGATAGGGTGACAAAAAAAGGGTGGTTGTGTTTTTTGTATGGCCACGGATGTGGAAGTATGTGTAAGATGCGTGGTACACAACGTGCTGTTGTATTATATAAGCGTGGTCGGATACACAATGCCACATTCGTTTCTGTATTTCTCATTACATACAGCGATATCACCATTCATTCACGATTGCACGTATTGCTACACTCCAAACGAATACTTCCTATAGGTGCATATAAACATTCTACACACTAACCACAAATACCTACACACGCGAATACACTTTTTGTATAGCATGTACACACATTTTCTTTTCACATATATGTATGTGTTATCCAAATAGCGAATGTGTGTCTGTTGTACAGTGCTATATTAATATATATATATATATATATATATATATATATATATATATATACACACACACAGATAAAATGTTTCTATGCGTCCATGGAAGTATTTGTGGAGTGCAACAATGTGATTATGCGTGAGTACTGGAGGTAGATAGATAGACAGATAGACAAATAAAAAGAGAGACGATGTTACAGATATGACAATGTGCCCGTATATTACTATAAAGAATTTTAATGAAACCAAATAATTTTTAAAGTGACATTCATATCTTTTTAAGGAATGAAGTATAGAAAATTGTATTTTAGAATAAACGGTGAATACACATGAACGAGCGGATGTATATATATATATATATGTACACTTTACATAAATTACCTAGCTGTCTATACGTTACAGAACTGCGTGTTCATGGTGTAAATGTATACACAATTTCTGTATATGTTAATTAACAATTAAACGAAAAGGTGTCTACGTGTGCGAGAACCTGTATGACAAATTAAATACATATACATTCTGTGTGTGGCTGTGAATGAACAGTAATAGATTATAAACTTTTGAATGAGGGCCACAAAAGCACACAAGAGTGTGTATATGTGCGCGCGCGTGTCTATTATATATATATATATATATATATATATATATATATATATAGATAGATAGAGAGCGAGAGAGAGAGAGGCGTGTATTATTGCCCTATATATATGCATATATATATAGGCGTGTGTTAATGCCATATTTCACTGATTGCGCGTGACATAAACCCTTAATATAGATACACATATCTCGGAAAGTAAAGGAAAAAAAAAGTGCTTAGAGAAACATAAATTTTTGCGAGATAAGGAAAGGGGTGTGCGAGACAGCGAGTGTATATGTCAATAGTGTTAAATAGAAAGTAAACCAAGATATATAGGTACTTACCCTGAACTCCTGTTCGAATCCAGTCATAGACGTCCTCTCGTCCTTAATTTCCAACTCGTTGACATGCTGAAGAAATTTCAGCAGAATTTTTTCTAAATTTGCCGTTGACATTTGCGACATTTTTTTTTTTTCAGCTTCTTGTCGTTGCTGAAAGTGTGTGTGTGTGTATATATATGTGTTTTAATGTCTTATGTGTATGTTATTGTGGTATATGTATTAACGTGTCGCGGTGCTTGTTGTGTGTATGTATGTCAGTATGGTGTGTTAGATTTAAATGCTAGTATGTCATGGTCTTGTTGTTTCTGATGTATCGTGGAATAGCTTATTAGTAGAGTATGTGTGTTTGTGTTGGGTTTTATTTAGTGACAGTGTGTGTGTGTGTGTGTGTGGGCAATGGTGTGTCAAAGACAACGACAGTCCTTGCTTTTCAGTGACTGTCCCTCTGTTGTCTGCCTTGTCCACTAGACCAGACAACCACTTACAGGGACTGAAAGGTAAGGTGAGGGAATGGAGAACAATATATATATATATATATGTGTGTGTGTGAGAGTGAGAGAGAAGTATATTTGTAGATATATGAAGAAATGAATAACAGCAAAAACCCAGAGTTAAAAGTAAAGAGAAAAGCATATATACAGGGCTATATATACAGATTTATAAAACTCATTTGTAAATGTGTGTAAGTATATATATATATATATATAAATATATATATATACACAATATGCTTAATTATGTTTATCTAGCTAAAGATATATATGCCTGTGTAAAGGGAGGCTCCTTGACTCGTGTTAAAATCTTCCTGTTGCTGTTGTTGTTGTTGTTGTTATCAGTAGTAGTACAAGTAATAACTATGATAATTGTGGTTTGACTGGTGACAGGATTGTCGCAGGTAGATCGGGAAGGTGTAATGGAGAAATCCGGTTAGTTATTGTGTTGCTTTTAGTTTGGTTTTGCAAAGTAGCTTGCATCCTGGTTCGGATCGTCGTGGGTAACCTCCTTCGCCGGTAGACAGTCCTCTTTCTTCGTTAGTGCAATTGTACATTAATATAAGCAAGGATACATTCACAAAGAGAAGGTTGTGTGTGTGTGTGTGTGTATATATATATATAGGAAGTCTGTAAAGTATTTCCTTGTCTTGGCAGGTCAGGTCAGCTGCTGGTTAAAGAAAGCACTGACTAGTTGCAATGCTTTCTTGAGAAGATGATTGCAGTGTTGTGGCCATCATTGTTGTATATCTTGAGGATGTTGTACAGTCGATGAGTGACTCTGGTTGTACCGACTGTACACTGTTAATTACCATCATTACTACTACTACTATACGTAATTCTGCTGCTGCTGTTCTTTTTGACGCAGCAATCAGAATGTGCGTGTATGGTTCAAACTGCAGTGATAGATAGATAGATAGACAGGCAGATAGAGAGATAGCAGAGAGTGTTAAATGCGAAGACTACGCGTGAGAAAGAGGGAATGAAGAACAGGAGTGGATAAGAATCATAGGAGAAAAGGGAACAGGAGAATGGAGAGAGAGAGAGAGAGAGAACGTTTAGAGGAAAGATTATAAGCGACGGACAAGTAATATAAATTGGGCAAAAGTGGAAACAAAAAAGGAAGGAGTGTGAGGGAGGTGAGATAAATAGGTCGATACCTAAACTGTAAGCATAAGAAATAGATACAAAGTGAGCGGGGAATTAATTGTAAATTAAGAGTGATCGATAGACAAAGAAGTGGTGGAGCGAGGGAACGTACAAGAGGAGGGGGTGAAAGTTCGGGAGTTAACAGAACACACAACTCGTGTGTCTAAATAGACTGTTTTGCTTTCATCGCTTCCTCATTCTCAACCTCCACTTTCGACATTCTCTTTCTCCCCTATATTATCTGTTTATGTCTGACAACGCTTATGCCTCCCCCATCTCTCTTCCCCGACATATAAATTGCTGAAATCTTTAAGCTATCTATTTACATAATTTTACTCTATTTTATACCTATGCCACTTCTTCCTCTACATCTGTCTAATTATCAACCTCATACTTTCTCTCATTCCTCCTCATTTCCCCCTCCTACCTTCTCGCTTCTTTTTCTTGTCTCCCACCATCTATCTCTTCCATTCTTTTTTCGTATATATCTCTCATCTTACATATATCTCTTTCAGACATGAATTAAGTTGCTAAGCAATTTCAGTATTACTCGTGTAACGTATCTATGGAGAGCTAAATGCTTGCTTTGCAAATAAATATTTGCCTATTTCAACCATGAGGGACCTCTACGTAGTCGCTCAACCTGCTAAAAATAACTGCCAAATCTTTAAATTACCCCTATCGTTTCGAAAAGAGAGTGACACGTTGCATAAGGTAGCCCTAAACGTACAATAAGTGCCATTGATCCTGTTCCAGTTTGGGCAGACCTAGTTAGGGGTTAAATCATAATAACATTTTATCTACCAAATGCGAAAACAAAGAAGCAGGAAATTCAAGCTTTACTCTGTCTATCATGGAATTTTTCTTGAAAATTTTATTTCCTGCCCTTCAGCTTACATTAAAAGAAATACTATCATTATTTTTCTTCGGTAATTTCATGCAACTTTCTACTGCACTATCTGGTGCACCTCTGTGTTCCTGAGGTGTGTGTGCAGCATTGTGTTCTTATTTTTGTGGGGATTGGGGAGTGTTCGACTTCTGTTGGTGTACCGCATCAGTTTATTTTGTTGTTGATGTTATTATAATCAAGACGGCGAGTTGGTAGAATCGTTACCGCACCGGACAAAAAGCTTAGTGACATTTAGTCCGTCTTTACGTTCTGAGTTCAAATTCCGCCGGGGTCGACTTTGCCTTTCATCCTTTTAGAGTCGATAAAATAAGTACCAGTTCAGCACTGGGGTCGATGCAATCGACTTGCCCCCTTCCCTGAACTTGCTGGCCTGGTGCCCATCACAGAAAGGATTATTATTATTTTTGTGGCATCCTTGAGCAAGACACTTTATTTTGCATTGCTCCAATCTACTCAACTGGCAAAAATGAGTTGTACCAATATTTCAAAGGGCCAGGCTTGTCACATTCTGTGTCATGCTGAATCTCCCTGAGAACTACCTTAACCCTTTCGATACCAACCCGGCTGAAACCAGCTCTGGCTCTGTAGTACAAATGTCTTATTTTCATAAGTTTTGAATTAAAATCCTCCACCAAACCTTAGTCACAATTTATGTTCCTAACACCAGCTTAGTAATAACTAAGTTATTTTACTTAATTCTTTGTTATATTTAAAATAATTGAAAGAAACACAGAGCATCTCAGAAGAAATATGGTAATGAAGAGGTTAAGGGTACACGTGTCTGTGGAATGCTCAGCCACTTGCACTTTAATTTCACGAGCAGGCTGTTGTTCTGTTGATCGAATCAACTGGAATCCTTGTCATCGTAACCAATGTAGTACCAGTCCTGTTCAGTGGTTGATGGCATCAACGACAGCTTCTCCTCCAAATTGCTGGCATTGTGTTTAAATCAGAAACTATAACTGAGGCATTCAACAGAGAATTAGTGGTGGATTAAAAGTAATAATGCTGTCAGGGAAACTCAGAGCATCAATGAAAATCAGCTGGTTAGTCCGTTCTGGAGAAGCTTTGGACCAGGTTCCTTGGATAATTTCCAGCAATCCTAGGCCTGGTAGAAGCTATTTGGAGGGAGGGGGCATTATTGGTTTGAGATAAACGCTACAGACATGGAGGTGTCATCAGTAGAGCTCATCTGAGGTGTGCACAGAGTGATAACACTGTTCTACAAGAATTCATCTGGTGCCCTAGCCTTGCTGAAATCTGGAGTTGTGTCAAACACCTGTTGTCATATGTAGAATGGATCCAGCTGTCAGCTGAGTTCATAGTGAAGATTATTCTGCCGCCTTCCTTTGGTTGGTAAGAGCAGCTGGTCTTTATCTGTCAGGTGGCTTTGGTGAAAGAGGTTGTGTAATGTGTGAGATTAAAAGAGCTCAAAATAAACATCTTCCTCCTTGCCCAAGGAGGAAAATGTGTGTGTGTGTGTGTGTTTGTTATTGTCTCCTTACTTTAACTTTGTGTGACAGTTGTAAACGAGTGCCTCTGTCATACAAGTGGTGTCTTCAGTTTCCAACTGTTCAGGAAAACATGGCTTGTCATGGGAGAGAATTACCTTACCATGCCAGCATGAAAAATGTATACTAAAGAATGATGATGATGATGATGATGATGATGATGATGATGATGATGATGATGATAGGAAACAAGTGAAAGTTGGTGACAGGAAGAGCATCTTGCTGTAGGAAATTCACCTCAACAAATTCTGTACAACCCATGTGAGCCTGGGAAAATGGATATTAAAACAATGCTACAACTAATATTATTATTACTGATGATGATGATGATGATGATGATTTTAAACAGGAACGGTGCATTTAAAATTTGTAAAACTAAAAATTGTCGAGGATAAACTAAATTTATCATTTTCACTGAATATGTTAGTGTTATTTAATTTCTGACTGGTTTTGCTGTTGTTTGTTTATGTAGTTTGATTTCTTTATCCATCAGTTTCTACTAAGATAGAGACGCGAGTAAAATTAATAATAGAGAAACGAAAATAAAACTTTGGCAGCAGCAACGCCACCATAACTTATGCGGAAACCATGAGCATGCTTTCAAGGGAGATAATCAGGGAAAGACTTGAAAGTGAAGGTGAGATTGTAATACTTCATGTAAAGTAAATATAACAAATAATCCAGAATCCTTGTTCAGTACCAGATTGATCCCAAAATCTAATCAGTTCATGCCAGTCATGAGGCCAAACATCCCAGAAAGTTTCAACCGAATCCATCCTGTGGTTCTTGAGGTATCTTGTCCATGGACAAACAAACGAACAAACACAACTGAAAACAATACCTCCGACTTCGCTAAGGCAGAGGTAATAACAAGACCATAATTTTGGGAAATTGTTAAAAATAATCAATGCAAAGTAAGTAAAATGTTGAAATATATGAAAGAAACAAAATACTCAAGACATTGATCTGATGAGATGACTTGTTGGTTTTCTCTCTGACAATTTGCCAACCAAAAAAGAGAGAGAAAAACCCCACAAAAACAAAAACAAAAATAATAACAAAAAACACTATAAATATAAGTAAAAAATATTGTGAAATGTATCTTTTCTATATTTAATTTTAATTTGCTAAACTATGCTAAAATTTTGGGAAATTTCTGTTAAAAACAAAAATAAAATCAAACAAGCAGTAATTGCAACATTGTATGAAGAAAAGATATCTTTAAATGAGTAAGCAAAATGAAATGCAGTGGATAAAAACAAAAATAATTAAGAATTTGTGCAACAAAAATATGTGTTTGGTTGTGTTGTGAATAGACTGAGCTGCAGTAGAAAATATTTAAAGAATGAAAAACAAGAATATCCTGAAAATTCAGCTGCTAAACATTATAATCAGACTGAATTCTAAAACCTAAGCCTTTTGATGGAATGAATCTGAGAGTCAACATGTATATATGTATTCTTTGAGTTAAAGGATAACAATTCTGTCTTTTGTATTTTTATCTATGTGGAAACTATCTTTCAGTTCACAGCATTCTGAAAGTTGTATAAATGATTAAGGAAAGAAAAGAAAAAGTAAGAAAAAACGGACAGATGGCAGTAGCTGTGACGATTCTTTGAAGTGTTGACATTTCCAGCTTGATTTTTGTTTCTTAAAGGGGGAAATGACTATTTCATTTGTAATCTCTATCATCTTAATCAAATGGCAGGAAAACATGAGGAACTTTGAGTTTTAGTTTAATATAGAAACACACATATATTTAGTTGTAAGGTAGTGAGGTAGATATACAGCTTTACATTTGAGACATATACTCTTTACTCTTTTGCTTGTTTCAGTCAGTTGACTGCAGCCATGCTGCAGCAACGCCTTTAGTTGAGAAAATCGACTCCAGGACTTATTCTTTGGATGCCTAGTACTCATTCTATCTGTCTCTTTTTGCCGAACCGCTAAGTTACGGGGACGTAAACGCACCAGCATCGGTTGTCAAGCGATGTTGGGGGGACAAACATATACACACACATGCATATATATATATATATATATATATATATATATATATATATATATATATATATATACATATATACAACGGGCTTCTTACAGTTTCCGTCTACCAAATCCACTTACAAGGCTTTGGTCGGCCTGAGGCTATAGTAGAAGACACTTGCTCAGAGTGTCATGCAACAGGACTGAACCCAAGATCACATGATTGGGAAGCAAGGTTTATGCCATCTAACCCATTATGAATCTACAACAACAATAGTGATAACAACATTAACAATAGCAACATTATATATAACAACAACAACAACAACAGCAGCAGAAAGTTATAAAACACACCTGTTAGTGAATTTAATGTTTCACATTGGGTTAGAGTAAATACTTGACAGACTATTCAGCAGAGAGATACAGATTTAATTAACGAACTGTAAATTAAACAAATGAAATGGCAGTTGGTGGAGGAGGGGTGGCAGCGGAGGTGAATGATGAATGGTGGAGAAAGAGGGCTGTAGGGGAGGTAAAACAATGGTTGAAATTGCATCCCCTCCCCCAAAATACATGTGTATGTATGCATATATATTGTGTGTATATATATCATCATCATCATCATCGTTTAACGTCCGCTTTCCATGCTAGCATGGGTTGGACGATTTGACTGAGGACTGGTGCAACCGGATGGCTACACCAGGCTCATATATATATGCATATATATATATATATATATATGTGTGTGTGTGTGTGTGTTTTATGCATATAGATATCACTGGACGCACAACACACATACAAACATGTATATTCATACGTATATAATATATATATATATATATATATATATATATATATATATATATATATATATATAAGTTGCATAATCACAGGGACAGCTATTGATATACTGCAGTCTCATTGGACCACTGGACTTCCTCCTCAATACATATATCCAATAACTGCACAAGTATGTATTATATGCACACACACACACACACACACACACACACACACACACACACACACACATTTTTTTTATTAGTGATGCTTGTTCATAAATCACACACAATATTTCTGTTAAAATAAAATATGGAAGTGTGTCACTTATACATGGGTAAATATAGTTTATATTTATATACATGTACAGGTGAGGCTGTGTGATAAGAAGCTTACTTCCTAACTACAGGGTTCTGGGTTCAGTCTCACTGCAAGACACCTTGGGCAAGTGTCTTCTACCATAGCCTCAGACTGACCAAAGCCTTGTGAGTGGGTTTGGTAGACAGAAACTGAAAAGAGTCCATCATAAATATATACATGTACATAGTCTTTCTTTTATTCTTTTATTTGTTTCAGTCATTTGACTGTGGCCATGCTGGAGCACCGCCTCTAGTCAAGCAAATCAACCCCAGGACTTATTCTTTGTAAGCCTGGTACTTGTTCTATCGGACCCTTTTGCCGAACCGCTAAGTTACGGGGGACGTAAACACACCACCATCAGTTGTCAATAGATGTTGGGGGAACAAACACAGACACAAAAACATATACACACACATACATACATATACATACATACATACATACATATATATATATATATATATATATATATATATATATACATACATATGCTTATATATATATATATATATATATATATATACATATGCTTATATATATATATATATATCATCATCATCATCATCATCATCGTTTAACGTCCGCTTTCCATGCTAGCATGGGTTGGACGATTTGACTGAGGACTGGTGAAACCGGATGGCAACACCAGGCTCCAGTCTAATTTGGCAGAGTTTCTACAGCT
>NC_142938.1:8751847-8754347 GCF_046866305.1 Octopus bimaculoides
GTTTTTTGTTATATTACTGCTGCTTTTAAATAAAGTATATATATATATATATTCTTACATATATGCACACACCTACCCATGTTAATGATGTGTGTGAATGCATGTGTGTGTGTGGGGAGGGGTGCATGTGTGCGTGCGTGCGTGTGTGTTAGAGTGTTTCTCATAAAAGACTTCCTTCCGTATAGCTCAATTGAATTAACAAGTATGTTTTCAAGGACAAACAGATGGAAAAGAACTGCTCAACCTCTGCGATCCTTCAAAGATTAAATTTTAGATTTGAAAGATATACATAACACATTTGTTCTAAATACCATGGCTAAAGTGACACTTGTATAGGCAGTAGTAGTAGTAGTAGTAGTAGTAGTAGTAGTAGTAGTAGTAGTAGTGGTGGTGGTGGTGGTGGTGGTGGTGGTGGTGGTGGTTTTGGTGGTGGTGGTGGTGGTAGTAGTAGTAGTAGTGGTGGTGGTGGTGGTGGTGGTGGTGGTGGCGGTGGTGGTGGTGGTGATGGTGGTATTGATGGTTGTGGTGGTGGTGGTGGTGGTGTAGGTGATACTAATTGTGATAAGGATAGCGGTGGTGGTGGTGGCGGTGGGGGGGGGGCATAATTTAGGGTGCAGTTGGTAATTACTATGGTTGTGATGGCGGTTGCAGTGGTGGTGATGGTGGTGGTGGTGGTGGTGGTGGTGGTAGTGTTGGTGGTGGTGGTGGTGGTGGTGATGGTGACGATGATGGTGATGGTGATGATGATGGCAGTTGATAGTAACAATGGTGGTGGTGGTGTTGGTGGTGGTGGTGGTGGTGGTGGTGGTGGTGGTCGTGGTGGTGGAGGTGATGGTGGTGGTGGCGGTAGTCTTGGTATTGGTATTGGAATTCTGTCGATGGTAGTGACTGTAATTGTCATGGTCATAGTTGGTGGCATCGATAGACGTCGTACCGATAGTAACGACAGCAAGGCAATGGAGTCTGTGGGGAATCATAATGATGGTGGCATGTATATGTAATTGATGAGGATGATGTTGGTGGCATTGACGATGGTGTGGATTACCAGAGCACATTAGCAAATAATGTCGTATCCTACTTATTTCAATTTTTAGTTCAATGGAAGTGGTTTCGAGAAATTCAAATATTTCAAGTGACTTAGTTACGTCTGCTCAAATCAAGCCACAGCAGAAAATTGGCAGATTTAAGATTTGGAAGTATCACAGTCAAGAATTTGCTCTTTAACCCTTTTGGTATGATATTTCTGTTGAAATACACTGCCTTTGAATCCATTGATTTTATTTTTTTAAAAATGAAGAATTTAGTAAAATAACTTTGTCATTAATTAATCTGGTGTTTGGACCATAAACTGACATGAACTTTTGATGGAAGGTTTTTAATTGAGATCACTTTAACACTTTTGTTGTTATATTTCTGTTGAAATACATTACCTTGTTGCAATTAATATTTAAAAATTAAGGCGTTGAGCTGACAGAAACGTTAGCATGTCGGGAGAGAAAACAGATGGAGATAGGAAAATATGTCTGAGTGAATGGTTTCTGCATGTTGGACTAACTGGAAGAAGAAAGATTTGGCTGGAGTATCAACAACATACAAGCAGTGTCATTTCTTTAATTCTTCCTTCAAAACATGTCAAGTGATAAGGAAATTGGTGAGGGCTGGCATCAGGAAGGGTATCCTGTCAAAAACTCTGCCTTGGTACATTCCTCCTAACCCATGCAAGCATGGAAAAGTGGATGTTAGCAAAACGATGATGATAATTATCATCGGTATCATAATCTAATGTCTGTTTTCCATGTTAGCATGGGTTAGATGGTTTGACAGAGCTGGCAAGCCAGAGGGCTGCACAGGTTCCAATTGTCTGTTTTGACATGGTTGGATGCCTTTCCTAACATCAACCATTTTAGAGTACTGGATGCATGGGCTCTTTTACACAGCACCAGCACTTTGACATGATGCTGGCACAGGTACTTTTACGTGGACTTGCATGGGCATTTTCATGTGGCACCGGCATGGATGCTACTATGCGACACTGGCATTAGTACTTTTTACATGACACCAGCTCCTGGGAGCCCTCAACACAAAGCTGAGATGTACGTAGAGAACATGACAGGATGTACAAATAGCCACAGTTTTACTTAACTTGTCATGGCTTCTCAAGCACAGCAAACCTGCCAGAAGTCTCAGACCTGTAAAAGGTTTGATAGTTGTCATAGAGACTTTAGTCTCTCTCTATCACCTTTCAACAGCATTATATATGAAGAGACATTAGAACAATTAACAATATAATAAAAAGGTTTTATTTTTGATGATGCTTGGTTTCACAATTCCTGTCATTCAGCTTAGCAGCCGCTGATTGAATTGTAGTTTGGTATTGGAAGGTTAAGGGCTTCCTTGATGCCTGCCAGAAAAGCAAGTAGCTATCACCATCGAAGGCATCGTGGTGAAGAGTGCTTCGTTGAGGAGCAAGGAGTTGTCACGTAGAAGGTCTGTCGTGCAA
>NC_142938.1:8759347-8776847 GCF_046866305.1 Octopus bimaculoides
GCCTTTCATTTTGTTGTGGGGTTGGTAAATAAAACACCAGTGCATTACTGGGTCTGGGAGTGGTTTTTCTCTTTCAGAATTGGCTATGTCTAGTGGCATAGAATGAATATGGGCCATCTGGAGCAGCCCTTGAGTTTTCTACCACCCACCCTTTTCAAGATCCCTATACAGGCTTATACAGCTAACCCAAATGTGCCCATAAAAGCAATGGTTAGCTGGCAGAACCATTAGCATGCTGGACAAAGTGCTTAGTGGAATTCTGTCTGACTTCTACATTCTGAGTTCAAACTTTCGGCGTCAATTAAATAAGTACCAGTTATGCACTGAGGTCGATGTAATCGACTTAAACCCTTTGTCTGTTCTTGCTTGTCCCCTCTATGTTTAGCCCCTTGTGGGCAATAAAGTCAAATGATTGAAACAAGTAAAAGAGAAGTATTGTAGAAGTAAAACCAATTCTATTGCACATAAAATCTTATATGGGCCTCTTAAGGGCCATATGGACCCTAGTTGAGAACCCCTAATATAGAAGCTGCCTTGTTGGGTTCCAAATAGTGGAGCATATGTTAGTGGTAAATGATGGTGTTGATGATGATGATGACAGTACCAATTATAAGTGTTGATTGTAGGTGATTGGTGGTGGTGGCGGTGGGATGGTGTTGATGATGATGGTGATGACAGTAGCAAGAGTAAGTGTTGATTGTAGGTGATTGGTGGTGGTGGTCACGGGATGGTGGTGATGGTGGTAGAGGCTGTGATGGTGTTGGTGATGGTGACAGTGGCAATAATATGTTAATACTAGGTGATTGGTGGTGGCAGTGGTGGTGGTGGTGGTAATCACCTAGGTGATTGATGGTGGTCATGGTAGTGGTGGTGGTGCTTTTGTTGGCTACAGATTACAGCAATGATGGTGATGATGATGTTGATGTTGATGATGATGATGTTGATGTTGATGATGATGTTGATGATGATGATGATGATGATGATGATGATGACGATGTTGATGATGATGACAATGACGACGACAACGACGATGATGATGATGATGATGAGGAGGGTGGGGATGGGAATGATGAAGATGAGAGGGCAGATGAGCTTGATAGCAAAATTAGTTAGGTAACCTGTACTAAAGGAAGACTAGGCGTGTAGGAAGAGTTACCTGGCTTCACCTTCACTTTTCTTTCATATCTAATTCCATAGGATTCCCTTGGTAGAAATTACCTGGAGCAATCATCTCTCTCTCTCTCAGGATCGGCTTACATCTTCATCCCTGCCTTTTTTGCCTCCTTTTCTCCTTCCTCCCCTTATTATTTCCTTTCATCAAGAACACCACCACTACTACTACTACCACTACCATCATCACCACCACCATTACCACCAACCCCACCGCCATCATTAAGATCATCATCATCATCATCATCATCATCATCAGCAGCAGCAGCAGCAGCAGCAGCAGCAGCAGCAGCAGCAGCAGCACCACCACCACCACCACCACTACCAGCACCACCAACACCACCACAATCATCATCATTATCATCACAGTTACAGCTCCCAGTTGCCATGAAAGATACAAATTCTCAATAGCCCAATCTTTCAAGCTGTAATCAAATACCACATGGAGTACAGGTTGTGGCTATAAATAGCCTAAGTTTTTTTTTTATATATATATTTTTTTTTGGGGGGGGGGGATTTGACTGGCAGGTGAATGACTGTACTTTGCTGAGGAGGTTTATTAAGACTGAAACATATCAGATTGTATTTCCTCTCATTCAAATGCCTATTCCTAATTTGAATTAATTGGAACTCTTGTGCGGCAGAGTTTTATATTTAAGAGATGAGGAATTATGTACATTATTTACATTTGATGGATATTTGTCCTCATCTTGTTTGTTGTTAATACAACGTTTCGGCTGATATACCCTCCAGCCTTCATCACATGTCTTGGGGGAAATTTTGAACCTGGGTTCTCATTCCTAAGGTATCTTTACTATGTTGTTATTATTATTATTATTATTATTATTATTATTATTATTATTATTATTCAGGCCGCTGCCTGGAATCGAACTCGGAATCTTGGGGTTAGTAGCCCGTGTTCTTAACCACTATGGGCATATGGCATAGTGGTTAAGAGCGTGGGCTACTAACCCCAAGATTCCGAGTTTGATTCCAGGCAGTGACCTGAATAATAATTCTGAGGCAACTAGTGATGACAGAGCACAAGAAAAACTGTAACTTTATATTGCCTAAAAAAGTTTCTGACAAATTTCACGGACACAATTGACATTTTATGTAAGATGTTTGGTGAAAAAACACACGTTGGAAGTGGCTGAACACTGAGAAAAGCAATGACAAACACTTTACCACATATACATGCAGAGTGAACAAAGAGTGCGAGAGATTTTAATCTGGATAAACTAACTCCAGACTCGTTCAAATACCTGAGTTTTGCTCAGGGATTTATTGCTTAAAAACGACGCAGAAGTCAGAACGAAAATTCTCGCAAAGCTGGTAATGAACCAGGATATAACTCTCCAAAAACTGTCAGAAGAATGCAATAGGATATTAAAAGTAAGATATGACACAGAAGAAATCCAGAGCAGAGATTGTTTACAAATAAAAAACCAGTGTGACAGAGTTGAAAGACGGATAAAGTGTGTCACAAAAAAAATGATATATATATATATATATAAGGAGGTAAACTGACGTATGACATGAGGTGGTAGGCATCTGAGAAAAGAGTGCTCGTTCAAAAATGTGAAGTGTTTTAATTGTGGGAACACAGGGCACATTAAATCACACTGCAGAACTAAGATCATGAAAAATTGGACCAAATGAGAAAAAAGAAATAGTTTGTCATCAGAGAAAAAAAGTTTATACAACAAACAGAAAATTCATCAAAGTGAGAATCAAAACCACTCGTGTCAAAGTGCAATTAAACATGGGGAGTGACATCACTGTCATAAATGGAGAAACATAGAGGCAAATCAATAAGCCGGAATTATTTAAATCAAATAAAGTAGGATATGGTTTTTACAGGAAAGAAATTATATTTCATTGGCGAATGCAATTGCTATGTAGCTTTTCGAGGTGAAACGAAAATGACAATCATTTATGTGTTGAAAAAAATCATTAAACCTATTTGGCACAGAATGTACGGTGTTATTCAAAATGTGGGATACCCCCATTAGTGTGTTCTCTGTGAAAATGTAGTTGGCATGGTCAAAAGTTCAAATGAAGTCAAGCAACTGAGACAAAAAAATTTTTAAATTGTTTCCAGGCAAAGGAGTGGTTGTGTGGTAAGTAGCTTGCTTACGAACCGGATGGTTCCGGGTTCAGTCCCACTGCATGGCACCTTGGGCGAGTGTCTTCTGCTATAGCCTCGGGCTGACCAAAACCTTGTGAGTGGATTTGATAGATGGAAACTGAAAGAAGCCTGTCGTATATATGTATATATATACATATGTATATGTGTGTGTATGTTTGTGTGTCTGTGTTTGTCCCCTCCAACATTGCCTGACAACTGATGCTGGTGTGTTTACATTCCTGTAACTTAGCAGTTCGGCAAAAGAGACCAATAGAATAAGTACTAGGCTTACAAAGAATAAATCCTGGGGTCAATTTGCTCGACTAAAGGCGGTGCTCCAGCATGGCCACAGTCAAATGACTGAAACAAATAAAAGAGTAATTAAAAAAATTTTTTTTTAAGGATTAGGCTGTTGTACTAAAACAAAAGCGAGGGTCCCGGTAAAAGCTGTTTTTAGGCCCAAAATGGAATGTGCTGTTTGCAGCGTTAGACCATGTCAATAAAGAGCTGGAAAGAATAGAAAGTACAGCTATAATTGAAAAAATCAACCATTCAGTACTGGAGAGAAGACAAAATTATAAAATACAAGGTGGTCCGAAAGTCTTGTCACTCCTACCAAAAAGTAATAAGAACAATAGAGGAATGATATAATAATATCAAACACATGTACCTACACAAGGAAAATCAGTTTGTATCTCCACCTGCAATCTCTGGTGTTGATGGTGGGTTGGTGTTTGACTTCAGAATAAACAAGGAAAACACTGTAAAAAGTTTAATCTTGTCCTCTATAGTCTTGTCCTCTATAGTCTTGATCTTCCTACAAAATCTTCGTAACCCTTTTCCTTTTTGTACAATTCTCAGTGTTGATCAAATAGGTTCATGCTGTCCAAGCTTCGCTGACGAAGTCCAATAAGATCGAAACATGTCCGTTACTGTAACCATCTTTGCTAACAAAGGTCAAATTTTTCCTTAAGCATAGAAATTAGATATTAAAAATTTATTTGGAATTTCTTTAAATTAACTCTTCCCTTTTTTGTGAGTCTCTAATGAATGCCATTAGGTTTTTAATTTCTTTCTCCAACAAAAAGAAAAGTTTCAGTTCATTAAAAAATTTTCTGAGTACACCATTTTAGATAATACAGGCAAATGTTTATCTCTTCCATGTCATGAGCTTACTTGAGTTATTTCCTTTACCTCTATCTATCTATCTATCTATCTATCTATTATTATTATTGGTAGGTAGGGTCAGTCCTAGCTGTTTCCTCTTGAAGTACACCTGCTTATACCATTATAATAAACCTCTCTCTCTCCCCCTATATATTATATATATATATATATATATATATATTTCTTTTACTTGTTTCAGTCATTTGACTGTGGCCATGCCGGATCACAGTCTTGAAAAAAAAAAGTATATAGCTCGTGTAGGGTTAGAACCCACGACATTTGCGTTATTAGCACGACACTCTAACCAACTAAGCTAACCGGCCATGTAAATACGTTCAAGATTAGTATCTTCAAACCCCAGTTACCAGTAAGACTAGCAACCAACATTTTAAAAAATTTCCAATTCTTTTTTTCTCTGCTTCCGGCCAAACTGGCGTGGCTTAAGGGAAGCAACTCTGTACAACCAACACATTTATCTATATATTTATTACATCAAATAACTGTTTCCTCGTGATATTTTCTATTGTCTATTGATTTATATTGAGATGAAAGTAATTTAGACGGAGGAAAACTAATGAACTGTTATAGCAGTATTTTTTCACTGACAATGATACATCTACTATAGCTGATGCCTATGAATTATATACAGTTTATTTTGGATTACTCCTGCGAATCTAACAATCATGTATAATTCCTAGGTTATGATGCTGGTATCATAGATGTTGTGGAATCCATGTTGAAAAACAGTTTTCTGGTGTTTTGTCCAAGTCTTACAGATTAAAGAAAATAATAGTTATTTTACTAATAAAAAGAATTTCAAATCGGTGTCTAATTGTGTCCCTTAGTGAATCGCTCTTTGTTGAGTGGAGACATGTTCAAACACGACCGTTTCTACGAACAACAACACAGAACAGAAATGTCGTTACTTCGGTTTATATTGATCCCGGTAAATCGGTAAATCTATGATGGATTACATTGTGACAGTGTTTTAGCCTTTTCCACATCTAAACTGATAATGTCGTCGTGGCCAGCCAAAGAAGTTTCTTTAATATGTCGCGGTCTTTCAGAGTCGTCGAAACTTCCATTAAACGACTCCACCGAAGTTGTCAACTTACATGGCAACGATTTTACGGTGATTTCCACACAATTATCCAACTTGCTCTACCTCAGGGAACTTGACCTGTCGTCCAACAGAATTTCAAGTATGAAAGCACTCAGTAATCTAAGAATGCTCCGAATATTGAACCTTTCGTGTAATTTCATCCGGAAGGTGGAAGGTATGGTATCACTTTCATCTCTCCTATTTTTAAACCTCAGCCATAATCAAATTGAGGACGTTAGTGGGTTTAAGGAGGTAAGCGGGAGTGAGTATTCCCTCAGTGTTGTCTCTCTTCACGATAACAAGATCACTAATTTAAGTCATCTGGTTACTTCTCTGAGAGATTGCTCAAATATCCGTTGCCTTACTTTAGAGCAAGATGATCTGACCAATCCTGTTTGCAGCCAAATTGACTATCGGCAGCGACTCCTTTCGCGATTAACTCAGATCCTTGTTTTGGATAATGTTTCCAGAAGTGGTGAAATCCTAAGACTGGGAGATATCCCTGGTATTGCTTTACGAAATCCTGGCTCGAGTCTAGATTTCCCCGTCTCTGTGGACTCAAGTTCCTATGAAACCTTTAAAAGTCAATCTGGACGTTTCCACAGTAAAACCCCCGGAAGTAGTATGGATTCACAATCGCTGTGCGAAATAAAAACGCCCCAAATCGATCTTGTTATGGAGAAATATAAATATAAATACTATTCCGATAATGGTTCTGATTCAGTGCTGGGAACAGAGAATAACTTACGAAACTCGGAGAACGATGAATTTAATGGCCCTCTTAGGATGTCTAGTTTAAGCATGGAATCGACAAGGGGTGAAAGTCTGATAATAGAACCTCACAACAATAGTAATAATAGTAATGCTTTGAGAAAGAGTAATGGAACTAGCGAAATATTGCCAAAAACTAAAGAAAGGTCAAACAAGATTGCTAAACCAACTAAGATTTCTACTAAACCAGTGCAGAAACCTCTGAAAACTAGTATCAAAAGTAAAAATCCCAGTGAGAACCAGTCAAAGCCAAATCTTTGCAGCAGTAAGCAAGTGGACTCTCGTGTTGGTTGTAAAAAGGCAGGAGTAAAAGTTGATAATGAAGTTCAGCAGAGTGATAAGGAGTACAGGGATGTTATTGAAACTACCTACAAGCATTTGATTGAAGAACTTGCAGAGGAACGGTCTCGCAGCTGGAAAGCTGAGCAGGCTTTGAAAGAAATGACTGCTTCTGTGAACCATGCCAAGGCAAGTTCACAAGAAATCAAGACACAGTATGAAAGATTAATTCAAGAAAACAATCACTTAAAAGAGTGTTTTAACAAAGAAAAAACGCATAGCATAAATTTGGAGCAAAAAATTAGCTCTATGGATCAGAAACTCGAGGATCTCCAGCAAAGGCTAAATACAGCAAAAGAAAACATGGAAAGTCAGAAAGCTCTTTTATCAGAAGTTCAATCTTCTGCTGTTGAAAGAGAAAACCAACATATGAGAATATTAAATGAAGAGAGAAAACGCTTTGAAAAAGAGCGCCAACTTTCAGCAGTTGCAACAAAGCAGTCTGGTGACTTGAAGAGTTCTGTGACTTCTTTACAAAAACAAGTTACTGAACTGCAACAGTTGCTGGCATCTCGGGAACTCGAACATAAAGATGAACTCCGTGACAGGTTTAAATTAGGCAGTAAAGAGCTTCGCAGTGTGATTGAAAGGGAGTTGAAACATGTTAAATTGCAATATGAAGATCGCATGAAGCTTCAGGCTGAACGCACTGAAATGATGGAGAAGCATTATAAGAATGTAGAAAAGGAGTTGAACGATGCTTTGCAGCTTGAGTCAGGCCAAGTGAATCAACTTGAACTTGCTTGTGATTCAATTGTGAAAGAAAATGAGCTCAATAAACAGGCTTTAATTGCTGCTCAGATGAAGGACAAGAAAAAGAGTGAAACCCTTTCACAGTTGACAAATGTTGTTAAGAAACAAAAGGATCAAATTTCAGATCTCTTGAAATCAGAACAAGAAATGACTTCCAAACACAAACAACAAATGGAAGATGCTAACCAGCATCTGGCAGAGATGCAGAAGAGAGCAACTCAAAGTGACAAATTAAAGCACGATTGTTTGACATATCAAGCTCAGATTGAAGCGCAAGAGTCACTTATTGTGGGTTTACGTGCTGAACGGAAGGTTTGGGAGAATGAACTTGCTCAACAAGGGACTTCTCTTGCTCAAGATCGTGGTCGACTTGAGGTCAAGTTGGAATCTCTTGAAGTTGAAATTGAGTGTCTGAAGAAGCAACTGAAATCTGAGGTAGATACAGTAAAAATAAAAATGAAAATCATTGATGACCAGGCTGAGTCAATAAGATCCCTGAAAGCAGAGTTGCACCAGAAGGATGAATTGATAAAGGATATCCGTGAAGATGCTTACAAAGCACAAAAAAAGATTGAAGATGAACTGTTGCTTGAACAGGAAGCCAGACAAGAAAGTCAGTTTACAATTGAAAAACTTGAAGATCGTAAAGCAGAACTGAAAGACCAACTTGCCGAAGTGGTCAAAGAGCTGGAGAGATCTCAGAATGCTCATTATTTGTTAAAAAAGCATTGGAAAGACAAATCTGATTTGATTAGTACTTTAGAAGCTCAAGTAAAGCAAGCTAAATCGATTTGGGAGAACAAAGAAAAAAGTTTACTGGAGGCTTGCGAGAAAGCGAAAAGTGAACTGAAAAAAAATGAAGAGAAAATGTCTAAAATGGACAGTTTGTTCCGACAACAGTTGGATGATAAGGAAAGTGCACACCAAAAAGCCCTATCTCAGTTAGCCAAAGATCAGCAATTGGAATTAGACAATGCTCACCGAAAAATTCTAGATCTTGAAGATGAGATGAGGGAAATTTTGAAAGAGAGTAATAGTGTACAAGCCAAAATGTCCAAACTTGCTATTTTCTTTGGTAATATGGCACCTGAAATCAATAGATGATTTCAGAAATTTTCACACGTCTATATACAGATGGGTGATAAATGTATTAGGGAAGACCCATGTAAACATCAACTAGTTGCCCTATTTTTGGCGTGGAAGTAAAAAGATATTTAATGCAGAATGATAATGTACCTCAAGTGCTGCAGATTGGAATTGAGTTGAATAGGAACACATAGCCTCAATCTCAGTCATTTGACTGTGGCCATGCTGGAGCACCGCCTTTAGTCGAGCAAATCGACCCCGGGACTTATTCTTTGTAAGCTTAGTACTTATTCTATTGGTCTCTTTTGCCGAACCGCTAAGTGACGGGGACATGAACACACAAGCATCGGTTGTCAAGCAATGCTAGGGGGACAAACACAAACACACACACACACACACACACACACACACACACACACACATATATATATAATATATATACATATATACGACGGGCTTCTTTCAGTTTCCGTCTACCAAATCCACTCACAAGGCTTTGGTCGGCCCGAGGCTATAGTAGAAGACACTTGCCCAAGGTGCCACATTTTAGAAAAGAACAGAACTGAGATCAATAAGCAAGATCACTAAGATGGTGAGCTGGCAGGGTTGTTATCATGTCGGGCAAAATGCTTAGCAGCGTTTTACCTGCCTGTATATTCTGAGATCAAATTCTGCCATGGTTGACTCTGCCTTTCATCCTTTCAGGGTCGATAGAATAAGTACCAGTTCAGCGCTGGGGTCAATGTAACTGGCTTAGCCCCTTCCCCAAAGCTGCCAAAATTTGAAACCAATAAGCTAAATAACTGATTTGATTTACTGTGAGTAACAAACAGATCATTCTGTCAAATATAATGATTATTTATTATTCACATTGTTTTGAATTCATCATCATCATGTATTATCTCATAGCTTTCACATTTCAAAGATATGGTAATTTATTTTTGAGAATGACATTGTAGGGTAGTTGTGAGAGGCCAGACCTGGCCATTTTGAACATGAAACAATATTTGGGCCTAATATATATATATATATATATATATGTATGTATGTATGTATGTGTGTGTGTGTGTGTATACATGTATTATATATAGTGAGAAATGTATATATTTTTATAAATTAAATTCTGAATTTTGTAAATCATTAATGAACTGTTTTATATATATATATATATATATATGTACACACACATGCACTCACTCTCCCTCTCTCTCTCTCTCTCTCTCTCTCTCTCTCTCTCTCTCTCTCTCACTCACTCACTCACACACACGCGTACACACACACACACACACACATACACACATGTGAAATCAAGTGTTTTGCTCAAGAACACAACATTATTACCCAGTCCAGGAATTGAAACCATAATCTTATGATCATGAATCCAACACCCTAACCACCAAGCCACACATCTCCACAAAAGGAAGGACACATTGGATCATGTATTTATAGATATTCTTTGACAAGGTAGAACTACCATAACTGGAATGCTATTGGTCATGAGTTTGTCTGATCAGGATCGACCTGGGCCTAAAAACAACAACAACAACAACAACAACAATGATCTTTCATTTCTCCAGGAATGACAAAATGTGTACCAGTTATTTACTGGAGTTGTGTGCTTGGTCAAAGAAATCTTTATTTTTCTGTACTGATGAACCCATCATGGCTATTTATATAAAGTAAATTTATATATTTTTAAAATTTCTTGTGTCTTGTTTATATTTATGTTTCATATATATGTATGTGTCTTATATACTATCTGATACCATGTATGTGTCTTATATACTATTTATGCAATTATCCCACCTAATATATTTTGTACTGTATATGTATGTATGTATGTATGTATGTTTGTATATATGTACGCATGTACGTATGGAATTTATATACGTATGTATATATAGATGGATGGGTGGGTGAATGCATAAATGTATGTATATACAGAAATACATACATAACGGGTGCAAATAAATGCATACACATATATACACGTGTATATGTGTGTGTGTGTGTGTGTGTGTTTACCTACATTCATATACACGCACGGTGACGTCTGTGTGTGTGTGTGTGTCCTATCTATTTGATTTTCACAATAAATTTGACTTTTCTCAGTATAGAATCACCCCCACATATGCCCAATTATTATTAAAAGTGCTTTAAAATAACAAAAGAAATTTTTTTAAGGTAGGCACATAAGTGCAAAACATACATACATACATACATACATACATATACATATATGCATACATACACACACACATACATACATGCATACACAAACATACATACATACATACATAAATACATAATACATACATCAATACATACATGTGCCAAAATATATATATATATACACAAATACATACGTGCATGCATGCACAATCACCATGCATTCATTCATACATACATACATACATACATACGTACATACATACATGCATATACATACACATATACATTCTTGCACGCACACACATATACATACATGTTTGTACATGTATGGGAGGGAGGAAGCTTAGTGCAAAGTAATTAGATAAAGAATAATAGCGAAGGATGGAATATGTACATGTGAGACATAATGTCTGCGTTGATAAGAGCAAACTGCATCTGCAACAGTGTGTTGTGTTTCGTGGTTGATGCGGAATTATTTCTGATATTCTGGTCCTTGGTTTGCGGGGGGGGGGGGGGCGGATGAGATTCATGGTTGAGATATTGATTTTGTATGTCTGTTCATCTATTGGAATATCTTTTGTGTGTATGTATGAATGTATGTGTGTCTATGTATGTATGTATGTATGTGTGTATGTATGTGTGTATGTATGTATGTATGTGTGTGTGTATGTATTTATGTATGTTTGTATGTATGTATGTGTATGTATGTATGTGTACGTATGTATGTATGTTTGTATGTATGTATGTGTGTGTGTGTATGTATGTATGTAGAGAGAATTCACCAAAAAAAAAAAAAAGACGAAGACAGGTGGTGTAGACAACAAACAGATGTATTAGTATAACGCTCGGGAAGTGAAAAAGTCTTTAACGTTTCGAGCCTACGCTCTTCTACAGAAAGGAACACAGAAAGAAACAAGGAGAACAAAAAAAAGAATGTGTAGTGGCTAGCAATCTATCATGGCGATGTATGTATGTATGTATGTATGTGTGTGCATGTGTATGTATATGTATGTGTATGTATATATATATGTGAGTGTATGTATGTATATGTGTATGTACGTATGTTTGTACGTATGAATGTATGTGAGTGTGTGTATTTTGATGTTCCTTGGTCTTGACGTCGCATGATTATTGTAAACGAGTGCCACTGTCACACAAGGTGTGTCATTTGTTTCCAAAATTCTGTGAAAGTATGTCTGGACATGGGAAATGTTACCTTGCTTGGAATCAAGGTAGGGTTGGCGACAGGCAGGTCATCCCCACCGCGTAGAAAATCTGTCTCAGTAAACTCCATCCAATCCATGCATCGTGTATGTAAAGTTGGACATTAAAACGATGATATAATGGTGTCTATTTATTAATCAATTTTCTTCCAGAATAATTATATCATAATCCTGAAATTTGGGGGAGGGGGATAGTCGATTACATTGCCCCAGTGCACAACTGGTACTTATTTCATCGACCCCGAAAGGATGAAAGGAAAATACTGCGGAGAGACGTTTTGAATGCCCTGTAGTAGAAAACATAGTCGAACCATGGGATGAAGTGGAACCCTCATGTTCGAATAGTGCGTTTGTGATTTTACAGATTTCTACCAGCAGAAATTCTACGAGAAATTCAAAAAGATATTGCGATTCTTGCAAAAGATGGAGGGTTTGATGAAATCATACTCAATTATATGATCAAGTTGTTGAAGTTCCAAAAATAAAAAATAAAATACAATCAAATAAAATAAATTAAAATAATATAAAATAAAAACAAAACAAAACAAAATGTTTTAACTCTTTTAGAAATTTCTGCCATTAGAATTATCCTTGGCATTTTTCTTTCACATCACAAATATCCATCTTCAAAGAATTACCGCCTGTAAAACTCTGCATTTTGCGTTTAATATTCTTTGAATCGATGACGTCACTACTTCAATTTTTTTTTCCTCCGTGAATGTTGATTTTAATGGATCGTTGATAAACTACCAAGTTTTTTTTTTACTGCTTTCCACGTTTATTATTATTATTATTATTATTATTATTATTATTGTTGTTGCTGTTGTTGTTGATGAAGATGATGTTGTTTTGTTGAGAATGGTAGCTGGCAGAATCGTTAGAGCAATGAGATATTTTAGTTGGTTCTTTATTTTCTGAGTTCAATTCACGTCGAGGTTTGCTTTGTCTTTCATCTTCCTGATGTACCAGTCATTTACTGGGGATCAATGTTATCGATTGACCAACTACCGTAAAAATTGCTGACCTTGTACTAACCGTTGAAACAAACCCTTCTTCTTCTTCTTCTTCTTCTTCTTCTTCTTCTTCTTCTTCCCAGTCAAAATCCCTAGGAGTTCAAATTCCGTCGAGGTCGACTTTGCCTTTCATCCTTTCGGGGTCGATAAAATAAGTACCAGTTGAACAATGGGGATCGATGTAATCGAATTACCCCCCCCCCCCAAATTGCTGCCCTTGTGGCAAAAATATAATGATAATAATAATAATAATAATATTATTTCGCCCGTCGCTACGTTCTGAGTTCAATTTCCGCCGAGGCCGATTTTGCCTTTCATCCTTTCGAGGCCGATGAGACAATTACCAATTGATGGAATTGACTGGACTTGATGTAATCGATTTCAGGTCTTTTGCCATTAGTACAAAGGATTATATATCTAACAATAAAATTATATATTATGCACTTTTTGTGTATGTGTGTGTGTTGTTATGCGCGTGATCCCACGGTCTCGCATGAAAATTGTCCGTGGTGCAAAAAAAAAAAAAAAAAAAAAAGAATTTAACTTTGTCCGACAATCTAACGATTCTACGAAGTCTTATCCTTCGTTCATTTCCGCCTACGCTATTCCCTCTGAAGCGAAAGACTGGATTTACTCTGCTTCAATAATTCATTATATAACGTTTTCTGGAGCTTTACACTCGGCACGTGGCTTTAAATAGTGTTACACGAAATATATTCTTTGAAGACGAAAGGTACGGAGAAGTTGCGTCTACTTAACATGAAAATATTAACCATTTCCCGAATTATACATTGGTTTTTCATGCACTGAATTACCATTCTTAGAATGAATTAGAAAATCGTTTTAATTCTACAGTAATCCTTCGCCATATCGCGGTTCGCCTATCGCGCATTCAGTACATCGCACACTCAGTACATCGCGGATTTTTCTGGCTAATATATGTAAATTTATATCGCGGACTCCTCAGTATATCCAGGTTTCTGCGGCCGATAGGTATTTATATATTTTTAGATTTTAATTATTTCTGTGGGAGGTTTTGTAACGTAACACCTGTGATAGTCGAGGGTTTACTGCATAGTTAAAAAATTAATACTTATAGTTTTAGTTTAGGCTATACATGATGTGTGATATTTCGTGTTAATTCGATCGGACACCAACGTAATGCGCCGCTGCTATGGTTTTGTTGACATCCACTCATCTCTCCCTTTCTTGTTTTTTAATGCTTATGATTGTGTAAGATTGTGTATTGGCTTATAATGTGAAACTGTCTCATCAGCTTTCCAATAGTAAATGTTATAAAATCATTGTTATAAACATGCACAATTTCGGCTTTGGTTAGAAATTCACCGGATAGCTGGTTTAAAGCAACAGATAATGTCAGACTTGGGCGTGATCTTTCACCAAACCTTTTCAATGTTTGTAGAATACATAACGTCAGACACTTTTGAATCTTTTGAAGGAAATGCTAAAGTAAGAAATAGCGAAGTCAGTAATCTCCGTTCTGCAGATAATATTGATTCAATAAGACATAATTGATGAAGAACTTTTAACAATTGCCAGAAGATATGGAATGGAGATAAGTGAAGGAAAATAAAAAAAACCTCGACAACAAAATAATGACAATTAATAAAGAACAAAAGAACAACAGTAAATCCTATTGAAATAGCTTAGAAGATGTTCAAAACTAGTCGATAAATTTAAATATTTGAGAAGAATGATAACAGAAAATATGAGATGAAAGGAAAGAAAGAAGGCTTGCAGCAGTTACAATGGTATTGGCAAAAATTAGACAATGTTTGAGAAAGCAATAACAAAAAAAAAAAAATCATGTTTGAAGAGTTATATTAATTTCAACCTCACTCCATGGATGCGACTTATGGACGTTAGATGTTGAAAGTGAGAAAATGGCCATAACTTTTGCAATGAAATGTTATATATCGAAAGATGCCTTCCATTCATATACAGAACATCGAACTGGCGGTAATGTTGAGAAATACAATATTGGGAGAAACACTATGATCCACAGAAGTCTTCAGTCAAATACTGATTTCAAAATTCTGACTCTAGGCCAGCAATTTCGAAGGAGAGTGTTAGTCGATTACATTGACCCCCCCAAGGTGCCACGCAGTGGGACTGAACCCGGAACCGTGTGGTTGGGAAGCAAGCTTCTTATCACAGAGCTACGCCTGAGCCTATGTTTGTGTATCCTTTCCTCTTTTCATTTTCTATTGTGAACGAAAAACACACATCACAGCACATAAACAGAGAGAAGGCGAGACTAAATAATAATATAAAATGCAACACAAATATCAAGCGAAGCAGAAGTTCGACAAGGGCGAGTAAATAGATGCGAAAAGGCCCCCATTAAAATGGCTTTTATGACAAAAATAATTAAACAATCAAATATATGACTAAAATAGTTAGAATGAGGTTTAAATGCAGCTGCAATATTCTTTTATTTGTTTCAGTCCATGCTGGAGCACCTCTTTGAAGGGTTTTTAGTCAAACAAATCGACCTCAGGACTTTTCTTAAAAGTCCAGTACTTATTTTATCGGTCTCTTTTTCCGAACCGCTAAGCTACGGAGACGTAAACACATCAACACCGGTTGTCACATACACACACACACACACACACACACACACACACACACATATATATATATATATATATATATATATATATATATATGTATATGTATATATATATATATATATATATATATATATATATATATATATATAAATATATATATATATATAAATATATATGATGGGCTTTTTTCAGTTTGTGTCTACCAAATCCACTCAAGGTGCCACGCAGTGGGACTGAATCCAGAACCATATGGTCAGGAAGCAAGCTTCTTACCACACAGTCACACATACATATACACTCATACATACACATACTCATATATACACACACATACGAATATACGTGTCCTTCATAGTCTTCCACCGTTCTAGAATCTCTTCAAACCATATATTGTACTCATGGTTCACCACCTCCACCATCACCACCACCACCACCACCAGCACTTTCGGCTCACAATTTCCGTCACCGAAGAGATAAACACTGCCTCCTCTCCCATCGTCATCGACATCATTATAGCAAAAGTTTATTTCGTACCGTCCATACTCAGCTGACCTTACAATGCAAAAGCCTATCAATGATAAAGCAGACGACACTCTAGAGTCGGTCCGTTTCATTAAACAATTACTTTTGTTGCTAGAATGGGAGAGCCTGACATACACCGGACTCTATTTTTCTCCTTCATGAGTCTTATTACTCCAATTCATGATCAATTTTCTCGGCTATTTTTCTTCCATTTTCTTTCGTCTCTTCAAAGCCGCAAACTAATATGTCCGGCAATATGTCATTGAGGTTGAAGAAATCTATCATTTTGGAATTGTTTCTTCGAAATTAGTCTATCTCTGCTACAAATAGACTTGAAGTTATATATGTGTATGTATATGAAAAGGAGAATTCGTGAATGCTAGTGATGTTTTGCGCTTGCAAATTGCAATAAAGCGAGTTCAAACGGTGGAAAACCATATATGTATATATATGTGTGTGTATGTGTGTGTGTGTGTGTGTGTGTTTGTGTGTGTGTGTGTGAAACAACTACACACATAGATTGTAAACCTCGTTTAAATACCAAATAACAAATGAAAGAAATGAAATAGAATTAGTGCGTACGTTTATTACCGGCAAAATGATCCCCCACGAGATACAACAAAATCTTTCAACGCACATCAAGAATCTTGTAAACCAGAAACAAAAACGGAGTTTTCTATCACACACACACACACACACACACACACACACACACACACACACACACACACATACATGGTGCGGTGAATATATTGTCGTCTGAATTACGCAAAAATGAAAATAACACTGAGATCTTATTTTAACAGCTATATTTACCAAAATTACATAAAAATATCTCGAAATACTAAACAGTAAATTTATTCAATAAAATCGCCATTGGCTTCAACATTGGACTCGAGATTACTTCGAAATCTCCTGCAACTCTTCTGGACGGTCTCCTTATGTAAGTTAGTGAGTGCTGCCATAATCCTTGCCTTCTGTTCATCTTTGGTGTTACAAGGAGTTTTGTTGGTCTCTCGCTCAACTGCGCCTCACACATAATAATTAAGGGGGTTGCAATCTGGAGAGTTAGGTGGCTAAATGTTAGGGGCGATGTGGTTGCAGAAATTGTCTGACAGCCATGACTGGGTTCTCCTGCTTGTAAGGCATGGTGCAGAGTCTTGTTGTCAGACATAGGGTCTTCCAGCAGTCAACTTCTTGATTCAGGGCAGCTCTACCTCCTCCAGGCACTTGATGTAGGTCTCCGTGTTGAGTGTG
The DNA here is from genome assembly GCF_046866305.1 of Octopus bimaculoides. Classification (NCBI taxonomy): domain Eukaryota; kingdom Metazoa; phylum Mollusca; class Cephalopoda; order Octopoda; family Octopodidae; genus Octopus; species Octopus bimaculoides. The sequence continues at coordinate 8,776,648 of NC_142938.1, forward strand.
AGGCCGTGTGGGAAGATGAATGGAGGCATAACGTCGTCATCATTAGTGATCACTCCGAAAACCATGATGTTGATTGGTACATGTTTTGGGGACACGGCAAGCCAACGGTTGTTCTGTGTTTTCACTATCTCTTCGTATTGGAATTTCTGGCGCGAACACCAACCAGTACAGCATGTCGTTTCCAAATTTCTGCCAGAGTG
>NC_142938.1:8781847-8794347 GCF_046866305.1 Octopus bimaculoides
TATCTACATCCGTGGGAAAATTATATTTTCACTATATTTTCTCACGGTTCGGTTAATTATATTGAATGAAAGTTTGGTTTTATTGAATAGGCAACAGGGCTCAAAGAAAATTTCAAATTAATGGGCTGTGGACTTAACGAATTTTCCCAGTGCAGTTGGGACAGTACACAAAATTATTCCAGTCAAGATTTGGGAGTGCAATACTTCTAATAATTTGCATTATTGTAGAGCTCAATCATGAATAAATGTTTCTAATATAGTATAAAATTAAAAATTATGATGAGGTAAAAGACTTTTGTCGATTATTTCGTCCCCAGTATTCGAATAGTAATTTATTTAATCAATAGACTAGGGGATAGGTTAAAGGTTAAGTTTCTGAACGCTTGGTATTTTTTCGATACTCCAAGGATCCCGCAGCCTTCATTCGATAGAATTTTTTTTTTTGACACAAGGCCAGCCCTTTTGAAGGCAGATGATTTGTCGATACCATCAACTTACTTTTTCTGGTACTTATTTCATAGAGCCAAGAGGGATGAAAGGCAAAGTTGACCGCAACGGAATTTGAACTCAGAACGTGGAAAGCCGGAGACAAATACAGTAAAGCATTCTGTCCTATGGTTTACTGATCCTGCCAATCCACCGCTTGCTTCAAAGGCAGCAATTTTGTGGTAGAAGCATAGTCAATTACATCGATCCCAGTACTTGACTGGTGCGTAATTTATCGACCCCGAAAAGATGATAGGATTCCTCGGCGGAATTTGAACTCAGAACGTAGCCGCAGACGAAATACTGCTAAGCATTTCGCCCGACATGCTAACGATTCTGCTAGCTTGCCACCTTATAAATAAATATTATAATTAAAAAAAAAATTTTTCTACTCTAGGCACAAGGTTTGGAAGTTTTGGGGAGGGAACCAGTCGATTAGATCGATTCCAGTGAGCAACTGATACTTAATTTATCGACCCCGCCTCTTAAAGATTGATATATACATACATATATATATATATATATATATATATATATATATATATATATGTGTGTGTGTGTGTGTGTATTATCTGACACACTGCACATATACAGGATCATCATAAAGTCTTGATGCATGAAAAATATTAATAATCTTGTTTTTCTTTTTCCCTTCTTCCACAGAACCGAGTAGGAGTTCATCTAAAGAACTGAACTGGGACTACTCAGTGCACGCGAGGGATGGTTACGTCAACAGAAGGACCCCACCCCCAATACTGCCTTTCCTGCGGTGGGGAAGTTGGTTAAGACATTTTTGGGTAGTGTTTTGGGCAAGCCCTGACCCAGACGACCAACTGTAAGGGACGATACAAAAGAAGCTGTCATGGCTTGGCTGTCGTTCATTTCCGCCTATGTATTCAAACTTTACGGTTACACTGTACACACACACACACACACACATACCATAAATACACATAAATTTCATTCTATGGGATGACCACAGTTGAGAGTAGTATTCCTGGCGGCTGAAGACAAATGTCCCAGCAGTTTCCTGGTCCCTCCTTCTGAAAGTTTTCAGAATCCATCCGGCCATTCGTCAGTACATTGTCACCATCTTTGTGATATGTACGTCAAACAGGTCTCCGTTGCTCATATCAATTCCCTGATCACACACTGTATTTGATTCTGGGATTGTCGATCCTTTTGTCAGCACAAGCTGACTAATAGCGGAAGGTTTGAAATTTTCCTGCATTAAATGACTTGTTTTTTTTTTGTTTTTTTCCAGCTCATTTACATATGGCATTGGAGGCGCAATGGCCCAGTGGTTAGGGCAGCGGACTCGCGGTCATAGGATCGCGGTTTCGATTCCCAGACCGGGCGTTGTGAGTGTTTACTGAGCGAAAACACCTAAAGCTCCACGAGGCTCCGGCAGCGGATGGTGGCGAACCCTGCTGTACTCTTTCACCACAACTTTCTCTCACTCTTACTTCCTGTTTCTGTTGTGCCTGTAATTCAAAGGGTCAGCCTTGTCACACTGTGTCACGCTGAATATCCCCGAGAACTACGTTAAGGGTACACGTGTCTGTGGAGTGCTCAACCACTTGCACGTTAATTTCACGGGCAGGCTGTTCCGTTGATCGAATCAACTGGAACCTTCGACGTCGTAAGCGATGGAGTGCCAACAATAACATACGGCATCTATGTTTTTCTGTAGAAGATTAGCGTCGAAAGGTTTCTTGATTGATTGTTCTACTTTAGCATCGTCAGCATAGCTAGAAAGTGTAGCTGTCTATGTAACTGATGGCATGTCCGAGAGAGATACCATAAACAGCAGTGGTCTTCATTACTCTGAAGTGCACCACTCACAATTACTGTCCCCTTACTGAGGGCCCTGTTGGTTGCAACATCCTGATATCTGTCTTTTAAGAAGTCAAGAAACCTTCCGGTTTTTCAGTTACGTTGTCTCTGAAGGTTGTGACATATCATCCCGTGATCAACCTTATCAAAAGCCTTTGCAAAATCGAGATATATCCACATTTGGGCGATTCATGAGTTGTTTCAACACCCAGCCTTAATGCTGCAAAAGTTGTGCAAGGTTGCTTCTTCCTGAACGGAAGCCATGCTGGGTGCTAGGGATCAAATCATTGTCTTCAAGGAACGTGATCAGCTCCCTCCGGACAATACGTTCCATGATTATTTTGTTTGCATGTGAGGTTAGCGGGACAGGCCTATAATTTTTGGCACCCATTCTGCTGCCTCCTTCATGGATAGGACATATGCCTTCCTTTAATTTTCTGGAAATTATTTCAAAAGTTCGATCACCAGCCTCCCTCCACCACTCACTATATGTCTTCTTGTTCGTTTTCTTTGGCTTGCTGTTGTTGTTGTTGTTCTTCTTCTTTTCTTCTTGTTCTTCTTCTTCTTGTTCTTGTTCTTCTTCTTCACCACCATCACCACCACCACCACCACCATCATTTTCTTCTTCCCCACTGTCTTCGTCTTCGTCATCATTTTCTTCTTCTTCTTCTTCTTCTTCTTCTTCTTCTTCATCATCATCATCATCATCATCATCATCATCATCATCATTTTCTTCTTCTCCTCCGCCCCCCACTCCTGCCACTTACTGATGCTGTTGCTATTGTGATTTGTGACGTTGATAAATCATAAAAGAAAGTGTTGGTGAGTGTGCGTGTGTGAGGGAGAGAAACAAAGAGAGAGAGAGAGAGAGAGGGGGGATATAATGAGAAAGGGAGAAAGAGTGAAGGAGTGAAAAGAGAGAGAGAGAGAGAGAGAGCGAGGGGGAGAGAGAGTGAGGGGGAGAGAGAGCGAGGGGGAGAGAGATGGGGGGTGGGGAAAGAGTAATGAATGGCGAGAGCGGAAAAGAGGGGTTTGATAAGGCGTAAGAGGTATAGGGAAGGGCTGAATGGCATGTACATCGTTGTCGTTTGTGGTGTTGGTGGCGAAGGTGGTGGAAACGGGGGGTGCGGGAGCGGGTGCTGAACCCCCCCCCCTTTCGCTCGCATCCTCTCTCCGCTCAGTCTGTCGACGCTGTCGGGCTGAACCGCAAGCGGCATCAACCCTCACTCCACAGCGTATGCAATTAGGCACACGACCCAACTAAGGGAGCCTCTAAGCGGGTCGCTCACTCTGCTAAAAACAATAGCCAATGAACCCTCAAGTTATACTCATTCTTCTTAGGAAAGAAAATGCATACTGGATAATGTAGTTCTAAATATCCCTAATAACACGAGATGGTGGTTATGGTTGGAAAGCCTTTCGATGCTTGGTTAGTTCACTGAGAGTCCAGCCTGGGCTGAACATCACCAACAACAATACGCATTACTTTAGAGCTAAACACAGCCCTGGTTACAGTTGGCATGTATCATCATTTCGGTCTCCTCTTGTGGTGGTGTTAGCGGATGAAAGCTCAGCTACTCTCACCATCCGCCATCTGTCTGTCTGCCTATCTATCTATCTATCTATCTATCTATCTATCTATCTATCTATCTATCTATCTATCTATCTATCTATCCATCTATCTATCTATCTATCTATCTATCTATCTATCTATCCATCTATCTATCTATCTATCTATCTATCTATCTATCTATCTATCTATCTATCTGTCTGTCTGTCTGTCTGTCTGTCTGTCTGTATGCCTATCTATCTATCTATCTATCTATCTATCTATCTATCTATCTGTCTGTCTGTCTGTCTGTCTGCCTATCTATCTATCTATCTATCTATCTATCTATCTATCTATCTATCTATCTATCTATCTATCATCAATCGATCGATTGATCGATCGACCTCTCCCAGGCTCTGTCTGTCTGTTTCTCCCTTTCTCTCCACACATACACAGATACACAGACACACACACACACACACATACGTACATACATACATACATACATACATACAAACAATACACACACATTTCACAGCGTGTCTTTTGATTAAAAGCATAGCTATTTAATAGTCGTCCACGCGAAAAGATTTTTGTGAAGATAAAACTATTCGCCAACCACATTTCAGTTCTAAGACTGAGATTTGCTCCTAAGGTCCTCCACCTGCAAGATTTCCGCTATTACAATCCATGGGTACAGTAGGGATCTCTAGTAACAATAGAAAAAAAACAGGGAGTGACAAGTCTCTCTTATTCGTGTCAAAGCGTGCAGAAGTTAATAATATAAAAAAAAAAGCACGAAAAAACAACACAACTTCTCAAGCAAGAATAATAAGATTTTGGGTGAAGTAAAAATACAATTTAAAAACTCTGTTTTAACCTCTTGTAACAATAGGATGGAGTCAAAGCAACTGAAAAAAGAATCCATTAAAGAAAGCATCATCTATTCTTTAGAACGAAACATTAATAACAAACAATGATGATCAATACCTGAAGCACCCCAAAGCAGTGACAACTTTTAAAATTGACACTTGTCTTCCCTGGTAATCTCACAGGAGGCAAGGTAGGGTAGTACTGGTGAAAAACGATAAGGAAAACTGCTACAGGCACAATCTGCCCACCTGCACGGAGCTACCTACCTGTTGTTTGAATCATTAAATTGTTTACACGGCTTTTCGGATTCTGGATACCTTGTCTCTTTATCGACGCGTTGGACCCTAATAGCACTCCCGCTTCGATAGGGCTGAAGTGAAAAGGGCTGAGTGAGGTAAGTGAGACTTAAAAAAATGAAAAAAAAAAAAATTCTTTTATATATTTATGTATGTAGTTTGGCAGAATCGACAGAGCGCCGGAAAAAATGCTTTATAGTATTTGTTCCGGCCCTTTACGTTCTGAGTTCAAATTCCACCGGGGTCAGCTTTGCCTTTCATCCATTCGGGGATCGTTAAATTAAATCATCAATCAAATACTTCTGGAGTCGATGTATCGGCTTGCTCCTTCCCTTAAAATTTTGCTTGTCGTCTGCCTATGGCAAGCTGGTAGAATCGTTTGCACATCGCATCGCAAAAATTACTCAGCGGCAGTTCTTCTGTTTTTAAGTTCTGAGTTCAAATTCCGCCGAGGTCGATTTTGCCTTTCATCCTTTTGGGGTTGATGAAATAAGTTCCAATTGGGCAGGGGTCAATGCAATCGACTAGTCCCCTTTCCCACCAAATTTCAGTCCCTTGTACCCAGAGAAAAAAAGGATTATTATACAAACTTAAATAAATTTAGGCTTCAGTCAGTGACCCAGTTCATCTCAAATTTATAAGTGACACTTGAGGTATGTGTTTATTTGTTTCTCTCTCTCTCTTTCTTCCTTCTCCCTCTCAGTGTGTGTGTGTGTGTGTGTGTGTGTGTGCGCGCGCGCCATCATTTTATCAATGAAGATGGTATTGATTCATAAAACTTCCCGTGCGCGAGCACATGTAATTAGTACTCATTCGTGCATTCACAAAAACATACACCCAAACGCTTACAAAAAACGCATACTCAAATTCATGACAATATAGATATGCATACATACATACTAACTAAAGCTACAGATATCTTAATTAATCAAGAAATTCTAATTAATTAAAATTACATCTTTAAATTAGAACAGTCAAGGTTTAAATACTCGCGCGGTGGGCGAGGAGTCTGATCTTTAGCAACAGTTTAAAGATAAATCAGGACATGTTTCCATCTTATTAGACTTCCTCAGCGAGCTATAGTCAAACCATTACAGAAGATCTTACGATGACAAGAGAAGAGTATACAATTTATTCTTTCGTCTGAACGAACATCTCAGAATGGCGTCATAAAATTTAAGAATGGCTGCAGAAATAAAGAAATCCTCACACACACACACACACGTGTATGTGTGTGTGTATGTATACATACATACAGTATATATATATATATATATATATATATATATATATATATATATATACATTCACATACATGATGGGCTTCCACACGGTTTCCGTGAACCAAATTCACTGACAAGGCATATTAATCGGCCTGGTGGCTATCGTAGAAGACACATGCCTAATGTACCACGCTGTGGGATTGAACCCGAAATCACGTCTTAACCATACAGCCATGCCAACGCCTAAATGATATGTAATTTGCCTTTAAATTATTAAATTAAACTGAATAATTTCAAAGAGGATAACGAAAGATCGCCCATTATGAGATCTTCCTTGCAGTTTATATTATGTTCCAGAGTCGAGAAATGATCAAGTACCCAGGGTACTTTTAATCGTTGTCGTTGTTACCGACACTTCCGGTCGCTACCAAAATGGTTGAGCAGTGGTGTCATCACTCATATCCCCAACTACATCATTGTCACCATTACATACCACCGCTGCCACCACCACCACCACCACCTCTACTACTACTACTACTACCACCACCATCACCACCACCATCGCTGCCACTACCGCCACCGCCGCCGCCACCATCACCACCACCACCAACACCACCGCTGCCACTACCGCCACCGCTGCCACCATCACCACCACCACCACCACCACCACCACTACCGCCACCATCACCACCACTGACACCACTAGCTACCACCACCGCCGCCACTGCCACCTCCACCTCCACCGCCGCCATTGCCACCTCCACCGCCGCCATTGCCACCTCCACCGCCACAGCCACCACTACTAGTAACGCCACAGCATCATCACCTCCTACTGTGCACCACCTCTAACTACTGCCCCCCCCCATCGCTATAACCACCCTCACGACCACCGACACCACCACCACAGCCACTAGCATCATGGCCATCACCACCAACAACAACAACAGCAACAGCTCCACCACCACCACCAGCAACAACAACAACATCATCATCGTATCAGTTGTGCAACAGGAAGTAATATAAGGATTAAATATAAATCTGGTTTAAAGGAATGATTTGAAAAAACCCCACGTGACTCGATGACAAGTTGCCTGCCATGTGTCTTTCAATGTTAGTCTCTCTATTTCACTCTCTTTTGTCAATATGTGTTTAGTTGTGTGTCACTCTTCACGTTTGTCTCCCACTGTCTGCCTGTCTTTCATTCTTTCCATCCGTCTGTCTGTCTTCCCCTTTTTCTGTCTAGTTTTCAGTCTATATGTTGAAATGTTCATATCGTGTTTGTCATTCTGTGTTTATATATTTTGGGTCTAACTGTCCCCTACTGTTGTTGCTGATATTTTACCCAAGATATTTTACCCCCGCATTTCGTCTGTCTTTCAGTTCTGAGTTCAAATTCCGCCGACGTTGACTTTGCCTTTCATCCTTTCGAGTTCGATAAAATAAGTACCAGCTGATCACTTGGGTCAATGTAATCGACTTACCCACCCCCGCCAAAAAATTGCTGACCTTGTGCCAAAATTTTAAACCAATATAGTAATATATTTTTTTATTCGTTTATACAGGAAGTTTTTTTTTTGCTTAAAAAATTTTCTGTCTGAGATAACTGAAATCAGCTGAAGTCAGTGTGATCAATGTTTAGCTTTAATTCTTACTGGTTAATGGTTGCAAGTGAGGGGTGGAGGGAAACGCAAGGAGAGAATGTGAGTTTTAGACAGTGGGATTTTGGGGAAGTAGGGTTTGTTAAAGAACATATTAATGGATCTGCGAGGATGTTGTCACAGATAAGTCTTGATCAAATACTTATGTTCAAGAGCGTCACAGCCGTGCTCACCTCATCATTTTTCAAATAGTGTATCTAGAACCACATTATCCAATGTGTTCTTTTTAAAAAGACATCAGTGGGGTTGAAAATCCTTTGGTTGCTAATCCTAGCAAGTGGAACACCTGCGTAAACGTTTGCTCGTTGACTGTAGATCTGGGAAGTAGCAGGACATAACTGGAAAAGGTGGTTTATCTGAGAATGGTAGACGCCAGTAATGGCAACTAAAGCTGTAATATTAGTATCTTAGACAAAAGGAAGACAGCTTGATATGACAGTAGACGGTTGATTGTAGAGTCGTGTATGAGAAGGTTTTCTTCGGACTTCATCAAAAAGTTTGCGATTTATTGTGAATGCACAGTACCAGATGCCATTGCAATACACTGATGTTAGACAGCAGTACTTTTACATTATGGCCGTAAGCTAAAAGTAGAGAGAGTGTGTGTGTGTGAGAGAGACAGAGAGAGGGAGAGTGTGTGTGTGTGTGTGAGAGAGAGAGAGTGTGTATGTGTATGTATGCGAGTGTGTGTATGTATGTGTGTGTGTGTGTGTGTATGTGAGAGAGAGAGAGAGATGTATGTATGACAGATAAACTGCAAATCAAGTACGAATCGAATTCGTCTCTTATAGAGTCTTAGCATGTTTTATCATGAAGTAGTAGAGAGGAGATACGACACGAGAAGAAGAGAGATATAGTAGGGTATGAAGAAGGAATAAAAGAGAGATAACGAGAGAAAGGGAGAGGTTAAGGTATAGAGATTTTACTGTATTGAATGGACTGGGCCAAGCGAAACTGAAAATGGACTGAGCCATAAACAATGTAAATCTTCCTTTAAACCTCCCTTTATCTACCACGCCATGAGTTATCGCAGCATGTCGTCTTGACAATAATTCAATTAATTATTAAAGCCCGGTGGTCAATGTATGGTGAGCGGCGAGCTGGCAGATATGTTAGCACGCCAGCTGAAATGCTTAGCAGTATTTCGTCTGCCGTTACGTTGCGTTTTGAGATCAAATTCCGCCGAGGTCGACTTTGCCTTTCATCCTTTCGGGGTCGATAGATTAAGTACCAGTTACGCACAATTTATGAAATGAAACTTGAAGTTTCATTTTTGAAAAAAAAATATATGATGTATTTCAGTATGTAATTGCGCGCGCCCACCATTTTTTCTTTTTCTTTTTTACATCAAATTTCAATATAACTGAACGTACGCTATCCAATAGGTATTTATACAAAATTTCATTAAGAAATATCTATTTTTCTGAAAGGTATGAGGAAACAAAGCTGAATATTGTGACTTATCTGAAAGTCCTCCCGCCTCGGAAGGGGCTTCTTTCAGTTTCCGTCTACCAAATCCACTCACAAGGCTTAGATCGGCTCGAGACTACTGTAGAAAGTACTTGTCCAAGGTACCACGCAGTGAGACTGAACCTGGAACAATGAAGTTGGGAAGCCAACTTCTTACTATACAGACATGCTTAATTGATTAGGAAACTGAATGACCGTTGCTTCGGGAATGAAGTCCCTTGAGATATTTCGAGTTGTAAATATTCTCTTGTCACTCTCGCCATCAGAAATGCTGTGATTGGTTCATTGCGAGCCTGTAACCAATGACGCTAAGTTCACATAGTGTGATGCAAAATTTAATTAAATTGATTAACAATTATACAAATAAACAAGTAAGGGTGCATTAATAGAGTAGAGAGCAAGGTTAAAAGTGGTTTCGAATTGCTATTCTACCAACAGAGCAATTTAAAAGGTGGTTACCTGGCAGGTAACATAAGTAAGTATTTATCTCACAGTGGAGAGTGAATCACCTGAGTTTGTGGTGGAAGGCAGTAGTAACAGGTGCTTACTACATTAACCTTGTTGAGGAGGCGGACAAAGAGAGAGTGAGACAGGGGAGAGGGAGGAGAGAGATGCGAGTGGAGAAAGGGGAAGTGAGAGAATATAGTGAAGAAAGATAAAGAGTGACAGTGATTGTAACAATGAGGGTGAGTTTAAGATGCTAAAGAGAGATACCTTGTTGATAATTTAACTCGATTGATTTCTGAAAAAAAAAAAAAAGACACGAAAGTTAAAAAGAAAAGAAAAAAGATGCGAAAGTTTTACAAAATGTGGGATATCCATGTTTGAAAAGAGAAGTAAACAAACGAAACAAAACTAAAAGTTTGTGAAGGGGAAGACCACGAAATAGTTTACACCCAGATAACAAGACTCCCTCTCATGTCACGAACATCGCTACCATCGACTGTTACAATTTGGGCTTTTAACTCAATGAGTCGTTTGATGTTAGCTTGTTTGTGTCTCCCGTCGTCGGATGTCGGTAAAGAGTAAAGGATCGGATAACTAATTAAAAAAACAAACAAAAAGCAAATAAAAGCTGGAACACAAAACACCACTAACAAGAAAAACAACAAACATTAATACAAAGAAAAAACAAAACACGGTAAATGTTCTGAATATACGGGACTGGAGGTAATTTATATTAATATATTTCAAGATTTTCTGTTTTTTCTGGAGATATTTTTCACTCCATTCGACATTGTTTTTCGTCTTCTTCTTCGCTTTCACCTGTCTTTGTTAGTCCAACTGTTGCAGTCGATGACATTTTTATGGAACGTCTTTGTTCGCCGCTAATATCCAGGTCAGCTTTTCACAACTTGTCTTGATCTTAAAAACGAAAATAATACACTGGTTGTCTATACAGTTTTATAACTTGATCAAATACATATGCAATCTTTATTTCTTCTTTAGCTCCTTTGCATGATTTTAAACTTATAAATGACCAACATTCAATTGCCACAGTAGTTAATATACTTTTACCTAGCACGCCATTTTCTTCTCAGGTGTACTGCGCAGGTTGAGAGATTTTTTACATCAGCTAAAAGTTTAACGGTCATCTTGCTTTTAAGTTTAACCAAATCAATCTTTTAATTCACAAATTTGTTTCACTTATTTTTGGCATACAGATACATATAAAAATTAAATTACATTTACATTAATTCAAATTCACTTGTTGTGTCGATAATCATTTTCTTCAATCATATTTTCAATTTTCTAAAATTAGACTGTCATTTATGAAATTAAATAAGTATTTTGATAGTTTTCAGTTATTTGAAAGTTAGAAACTATTTTATTTTGTCATAACATAAAGATCTCTTTAAAAAATTTTAATTCTCTTCATATATATATTTCTAATACTAAAAATATCTGATAAACCTTCAGTTCTTTTCAACACCTGAGCATTTGCAGGTAGCAAAATACATAATCTCGATGCTTATAGAATATCATCTACCTAACGAAATTAACATCTTAAAGTAATTCGATTAGATTTTCCTCAAACAATATGAAATGTAACTTTGATTGCTCAGATGACGGATTGGTGTCTAGACAGTAAGTTGAGGACGACGGAAAATCTAGTTGGGTTTTCACTAAGTATTAAACACATGGAGCCAACGAGGTGTCTTCTACGTAGTCATTCGATCTGTTAGAAATAGCAGCTAAATCGCCTTCAAATTGCACTCTACTGATGAAATCGAATAAAGATAGATTCAACTATGTAAACTATATATATATAGATATATAATAGTCGAACGGTCAGAGTTACAGATGCTAATATAGAAAACATGTTGTGCTCAAACGAAATCTTTATTGAAAACTCGGTCCACGGGGTAAAGAGTGACCATGAAAGAAATCCAGTTTAAGCTGATATGGAAATAGTGATGCAAATAAACACGATTATATATATATATATATATATATATATATATGAAGACGGAAAGCCCTTGATTATTAGGTCAGTGCTTACCTGGGGTATAAACAACGGAACCAATTCGGTTATTACAACTGTTAAGTTACTCTGGCTTCCACATTTCAATTACTTTTATTAGACATGTAATATATATATCAAATAGACACCAGAATAGTGTCTTTTGTTTCGTCCGTTATTCGCCCCAAGGTCAAATCTCAACTGTGCTTAACTTTACTTTTCACCCATCCAGGGTTTATAAAATACCAGTTAATAAATCTTGAGTTTGTTTTGGTTTTTGTTTTTTTCCTGTTATGCCAAACCTAAACAAGTGAACATAGTTTAAAAATAAACACATCCAATGTTTCGGTATTAGTACATAACGTCGGTCACGGGTGAATGTGTCTGTCAAGCAAAAGAAAAACACCGTCACACTATTTGCTTAACTAAATTTTAATGTTATTTTCTTGAATCGTTATTATTTTCTGTCCACAGGTAGCTTTTTTATTTCATTCAATTTGCCATAACGGCAGTTGTCCACAGGTAGCTTGCTAGCAAAATCGTTGGCACGCCAGGCAAAATACTTAGTGACATTTCTCCTGGCTTTACGTTCCGAGTTCAAATTCCTCCGAGGTCGACTTTACCATTAATTAATTTTTTTTGTGA
>NC_142938.1:8799347-8811847 GCF_046866305.1 Octopus bimaculoides
CCGGTTGTCTAACTCGATTGATTTATTCAAACTGTGCATCAGACATTCGCTATTCTCTGATTTTTAATTCTTTGTGGTTCTTTATAATTGTCTTTAATTATTCGTTCAATGAGAACTGGTTAACTAAATTTTATATTTTCTTTAGTGTGGGAAAAAAAATGATTGACTAAAACTGTAGAACGGCTTGTGTGATTAATAAAATTGGATAAAACATATAGAAATGAATGATTGTCATCAATTCGTAATGATTTGATTGTGTTGAGTTCTCTGCTGTGTTCTCACTGAGTTAAGTTACTTCACTTGTCTTGACCAACGTAAAGATCCATATTTAATAATGAAGCTATTAACTTGGAAACAGATGATGTTGTAGCGTGGAAATTTCGAAATAAAATTTTTTGAAATTTGATGCATCTGATGAGCCTCTTGCAATTAATTACGAACCGATCAGAACTGCATTTATGCAGTAGATCGATCTGCTAGAAATACCCCCATCCACTCACACACTTAAGGGAGAAAAAACCCAAACTTGGATCTAAACAAAACGACAATCGTTCACATTTTCAAATGTACAATGGAAATGCCACTATAGCGAGCTTTCGGTATTGGTATACAGAGTGTCCGTTGAGAGGAGACGATGTCATTCAAACTCCTTTTCAACCTAGTCTCTTTATCTATGTCATGAAGGAAGGTTGTGTAGGTGAATGATGTCGTACAATACAGCCATCTTTTTTTTCCGCAGAAGAAAGGCTAAGAAGCAATTGGTTCTTTTGCTGAGTATTGTAAATTTACAATAGCTAGTTCGAAGGTTCGATTCTCATATTATTGTTGAGAGGATAATCGCCTGATCTCTCCTTGTCTCTCTCGCTCTCTCGTAAATATCTATACAGGGTGATTGAAAAGTAAATCTCTATTTTAAAATACTTATAAATTATTTATTAGTTGTAATTTTTATTTAAAAAATTGGATATGCGAAGAAAGCTTTTAGTATAACGTTTTATTTATACTTAAAAAAACAAGCACAAAAAGTTTGAGAAAAAAAAATTACAATTAAATAAATAAATATTTATAAGTATTTTAAAATAGAGTTATTTTTCAATCACCCTGTACATATCAGAAATTTAGGTGACAAAAATATTCCATTTATAACAGTATATATTTGTGATTATGGTTTATGATTTAGTAGTGTACACCGACACTTATCCAAAGAAAACGACAACACTTAGATGGAGGCAGGTGTCACAAAACATATTGATTCACAAATATCGAGGTTTTAAATTAGAAAGAGAGGTCGTTCGGTGCAATATTTGTGAGGTGTGTATGTATGTGAAAGGGCTTCGTTTATTTCAGTTAGGGTTTGTTTTTACACGCATTTATCAATTTAGAGGGGAGTTCAGTCAGGGGCTAGGTGTGTTTAAAAAAGAAAATGTTAGGTGAAATGGCAGTGTATGTGTCTGTGTGGCGGGGGCAGGGTGTTTTTTTGGGGGGGACTAGATAGGAGTGGACAGGTATTTTAGGAAGGGGGCAGAATGTGTGTTACAAGTTGAACTCGGAGTAGAACGGGGATGAACTAGAAGACTACACAATGATTGGGGGTGGGATGATGGTGGGCAACTCCGATAAAGATGAGTGAGATGATGGTATTTACTAGATGTGTTGCCATTGTTGTTGAAATGGCCTCATAATACACCCATTTTCTCGTCGTCAGGGTGGAGTGAGCGTGGGAATTGAAGGAAGGCGAGGATCGTAAAATGGAGGGTATGGAGAGTGAGGAAGAGAAAGAGAGAGAGGGAGGGGGTGGGGGTAAACACATGGTACAAACAGCAATTGAAAAACTCTCCTTGTTTTGTTGCCACTGGTCGGTTGTGTGTATTGAGTGCGTGTGTTTGTATTTAGTGTTATGAATGTGTGTATATGTTGTGTTTCTGTATGTTTGCTTTATTTTGTGTATGTGTATTTTGGATGACGACTGTTGGGTATAATTTCATTCTCAGCAAATATGCGTGATTTGTGTAGGTGGGTATTCACGAGCTGGCCGAAACTTCGAAGTCACTGCCAACAACGTTCTTGTTTAAGAATAATAAATTTGCATCCTACAAAGTATACAGTAACCCATTAGATTAAAGTAAAATTATTTTTATTATAACTGAACTTAAAAACAAACATTAACACACACACACGCACAAACACACACACACACACACACACACACACACACACACTGTGTGGGTGGGTGGGTATTTATTCTGCGTGTACATCAGGTATGCACTTGACTGTTATACACACACACACATATATACACACACATGCATAGATTCATATATCATAGGCGCAGGAGTGGCTGTGTGGTAAGTAGCTTGCTTACCAACCACATGGTTTCGGGTTCAGTCCCACTGCGTGGCACCTTGCACAAATGTCTTCTACTATAGCCTCGGGCTGACCAAAGCCTTGTGAGTGGATATGGTAAACGGAAACTGAAAGAAGCCCGTTGTGTAAATGTGTGTGTTTGTGTGTCTGTTTGTCCTCCACCCACATTGCTTGACAACTGATGCTGGTGTGTTTACGCCTCCGTAACTTAGCGGTTCGACAAAAGGTACCAATAGAATAAGTACTAGGCTTGCAAAGAATAAATCCTGGGGTCGATTTGCTCGACTAAAAGGCGACACACACACACACACACACACACACACACACACACAAGAGAACGTGTGTTAGTTGTCAGATTGTTTATTACTGTGTAGTTTTAATGTATGTACGTGTATTTTGACTACGTGCGCATAAACGTTTCCATTTTCTGTATGCATGTGAGATCTGTTGTGTATAATGTGTATTTGAGAAGACTTCATGGTTTTTGGGGTGTGTTTGTATGTACGTAAGCGGCAGGACTGAGTAGTTAAAAAAAAAAAAAAAAATACACCTACCCACACTATCGAATTAACTCTATACCTTTCCCTGATTTATTATGAAATTAATAATAATAATAATAATAATAATGATGATAATGATAATAATTTGAGGCTCTGCTAGCTTCTCTGTTGACTTCTGAAGTGGGGAAGAGGTACACGTGTTGTAATCTATTGTGTTGATTGGCAGCCATTGTTATATGGTTGGCCGACAGGGGGCGCGCTGAGTGGCTGTGTATGATATGAGTCAGAGATTTTCAATGCAGCTCAGTAAAGCTTTTCTTCTTTTCAAACATTCATTTAAAAAATTTTTTCTCCTCTTCTAAATCTATTTACAGATGTAGGGCTAGAAGAGGGTGGGTGTTGCCTATCCCTTTTTTTTTTGTATTGTGTGTGTGTTTTTTTTTTCTGGTACTGGTACAACCCTGGGAAAAATGGCCCAAAAGGGTGGTTTCTTGTATGCAATTGTAAAAGTTGTTTACTTCCACCAGTTCCCCCCAAATCCTTCTTTTCTGTTGCTTTCTTATTGTTCATGTTCTAGATGGCGTTCTCATTTCTTTTGTTAGCACACAGACTATTGTAACAATATTTTGGAAGAGATAAATGAAATAGTGAGGCGTGATAGTTTTAAACATCATAACAGATTTGTGTGCGTATAATAACAACGATGATGTTGAGTCCTTTGTTAGTTCTGACTGGACAGGTCGTCATCTTTTTTGTCAGTTTCGTCTTAAGGCGTGAGCAACACTGGTCAGTTACCCGAGGTTCCCACGAGTCTAAGAACCCAACGCTAATTTAATATGTTGCTGTGTATGTAAGGGGCTTTTGCATATTGCTTCGTGGTGGGGAGGCATATAATTATGTTAAAATGGCCCTACTTTTACATATCTATGGCTATATTATCTAATTTAGTAGATCTTAAACTTTTGCAGCTCAGCGTCCACTTTTCACGCAATAGCGTTTTACAAACGCTCTTCCCTATATCTTGAAAAACGAACCAAACAAGAGCTGCAAAATATTTTAATAAAACAGAATCTAATTTGTTGCAGTGGTTTATCATCCATGTTTGATTATGCTATGCCACCCAGTATGTGCCTCTGTTTAGAGTTCGTGTGGGTAGTGCTCTTTTATCAAGTTCTTTTTATGGTTAAAAATCTTAAAAATGAGGTAACTTCCTCTTAGTTCGATTTTAAAAGAGTAGGCGGATGTGGGAAGAGGGGTGATGCTGAACGTGTTAAATATTTAGCTGTGGAATGGGAAAGGAGCTAAAATGGCCGAATCTCGCTCCAGCACACCAATACAAACAAATGACATACATGTGAATATTCAAACGACTCCCTTGACAGCGCATTATCCCAACCGGGGGCATTAGTGTCTGGGACCTAAGTCAAGCGAGGGCTTTTTGTTTGTTTGTTTGTTGGTTTGTTGCTTTCATTTTTTTCTCAATAAACAAAAAGGCTTCACCGGAAGTTACTGCTTCATCAAAGGCATTTCTTTGTATGTATTCATTCATTGTTTCCCCCCCCCCCTATTTATTTCTCTCCATCACCCCCTCCCCGTTTCACATACTTTTGATGCATTTCGCATTTATTTCTATGTTCATTATTCTGCGGATTCCACTGAAGCTATTTTACCCAGTGGAGTTGGGTATTTGTTTGTTTGTTGTTATTTACACTCCAGTATGGAAGTAACAGGAAATACCCAACGTTATTTCCGCTGAATTTCCTACGTCTCTAACCATTTACATTCATCACCATTGATAAAGAACTTACTGTTGAAAATCGAGGCGCAATTTTCATTAACATTACTAGATTAATGGCGTTGTTATTTTCATATTTCGAAGCTTCCACAACTCGCCGGCTGATTTTATTTTATAGAGAAGTAATGGCGAAGCGGATAAGTCATTGCCTCGTTGGTCTGATTTCGTACTCTCTCAAGTTATTTTGTTCATCCTCATCAAATTTTATCTGACAATAATGAAACTGTATATCTCAAATGGAAAGATCGTAGTTCAAAGTATCGATAGTTTGTATTCCATCAACATGCTTTGCACTAAATCTAGTTAATCTATTTGGAATAGGTACCGCATGCGTGGACGAAACTTGGTAGAAGGAACGAAAGCAGTTAAATTAGTTTTGTTTGTTCGTAATCATCATTATCATCGTCATCATCATCATCATGCCCTGGACATAACTGTCTCGAGTCTTAGGACTCACAGAGCCAATTACCGGGTTTCCAGCGCGTATTTAGTGACCGAGATAACAATATTGCCCCTGTGCGGGACAGCAGGTCGTCTCAGGGTTACTCATTTGCATCTGAGCAACGTGAAATGAAGTGTTCTGTTCCCTGTTCGGGAATCGAACCCACGATCTTACGATCGTGAGTGCAACATCCTAACCACTAAGCCACTTTACTTCTTTGTATTGCTCTGATTATTGCTGTGAAATTTATTGATTGGCCACAAAAATACATTGGGGGAAAACTATATTAAATAATTTTCATCAAAATTCCTATAGATGTATTGTCTGCAGAATTAATTCTCGAAGTGGACACTAGAGAGCGCTGGAATTGCCCAAATGGTGGGGCGATATGAGTGAAGGCATTTATAAAGGGCTGTTAAGTTTATTGTTACATTTTTTTAATTTCCCGTGTTATTTTCTAGCATTGTGAGACATCCTTAATAAAACAAGGGGCTCTGAGAAACGAGGTGTAAAGTCAAGGGGGCGATGAACTAATAGCGTATTGCAGTCACTGAGAATCGTTATCAGCTCGATCCCTAATCAAAATATTTCTTTTAATGTTTCTTTTAGACCGCTCCTCTCTTTCTCTCTCTCTCTCTCTCTCTCTCTCTCTCTCTCTCTCACTCCCCCCCCCCACATCTGGGGCAGGCATGGCTGTGTGGTTAAGAAGCTTACTTTTGTAACCATGTGATTTTTGAGTTCAGTCCCATTATGTCG
Source organism: Octopus bimaculoides (assembly GCF_046866305.1). NCBI lineage: Eukaryota > Metazoa > Mollusca > Cephalopoda > Octopoda > Octopodidae > Octopus > Octopus bimaculoides. The sequence goes on from NC_142938.1 coordinate 8,805,205, forward strand.
TACTTTGAACAAATGTCTTCTACCATGACCTCGGGTCGACCACTGCCTTGTGAGTGAATTTAGTAGACGGAAACTGTGTGGAAGCCATCATAATGTGTGTGTGTGTCTTTGTGTTTGTGTCCGGCCACCACTTGACCATCAACGTTGCGTTGTTTTCGTTCTCGTAACTTAGCGATTTGGCAAAAGACTCCATGTCAATTCAACGGTGAAAGTGTTCTCGCTGTTTTACCTCAGATTGCCCCAAATTGAAAAAAAATGTATCACTAAAGGCTCTATACCCGTGACCATCTTATATACATATCATCTGTATACCAAGGACAACTTTGTCCAATATAAACTTCTTTAAGACGGTTGTAGGATTGAGCGAAAATTGATTGTTATCTCTAACAGGTAGAGCGACCATGTAGAGGCTCTCTTGATGGTCTGGCCTGGCTCTAGAGAAGGACAGAGTATATAAAGTTCATCAGTTTAATGTAGCCATGTTTAAGTACACTAACGAACACACGTTTACAAGCCATAACTCTCCCGATTTCTTCTTTCGTGCAGCGTGCGTAAATGGTTCTGCACACATACTGGATATTTTAAAATATCAAAGTTACTGAGCTTATCCATGTTTCCTTTTAAGACGATAGGATGTGATTTGAGGGTGATATGACCGCTCAGAAATTTCCTAGTTCATTTGTGCTGCTTATCTGTACTATTTATACTCCTGTTTATTCCTAACAATTATCATAGCAAAAGCATAATTGACGGCTGTATTACCCTACCTATTACCTATCAGTGAGTCAGACCGTCTTTCTCCCTCATACGTTTCTCTCTCTCTCTCTCTCTCTCTCTCTCTCTCTCTCTCGATGGGAAGGTGATATAGAATTGATGGAATTATGAAAAGATTAGTTTGTGTTCAAGGACCAAAGACTTGAAAAAGTTGTGGACAGAAACTTTCCTCAACTCGGTTTTTAATTTTTTTTTTATGTAACACGGATGTCGTCTGCATTTGAAACATCCGACTTCTTATCTTTTGAGCTAGTAAATAAACATCATATTAATCCGATATGTTATAACAACTACACTGATTTAAATTGCCTTTTGTAATGACGTTTTAATATTGACTTTGTTTTCTTTTCTTTTTAGTGTCGTCTGATTCCCACATTTGATGAAGAAGAAATCTTTAAAGGTCGGAGTTGAGTAATACCTGAACAGGTTGTGACTAGAAATTTTAAGCTAAACAAAAAAAAAACAAAAAAAAAAAAAAAAACTGCCAGCATTATGTTGGTGGCCAGAGACGAATTCCAAAGCAGCTGTTGCTGTACTGAATATCCCCAGGATTCCATACCTTTGGACCTCAGCGCTTCTTCACAAAATAATCAGAATGCCCAGACTTGTGAAATCGTAGTAAGTGATGGCGCAAAGTTCACCTTAGATTGTCATGCCCTTTCAAGGCACAGTGGTTATTTCCGTTGGTTATTTAAAGATTCCTATCCCAATAATCGGTCACCGATTACCTTAGACAATATTAACCGGACTGAATTCCAGAGAATTTTAGATTATATTAACACGGGTAGCATTGACCTTGATATGGTAAACATAGAAAATGTTTTACAAACTTGTCAGTACCTTTTACTAACACAGCTAACTGGATATTGCGAACAGTTCCTCCTCACCAAATTAGACACACACTGGCTACAGATTTTAGGGTTAACTGGTGAGTTTTGCTTGCTTCTTGTTGGACCAGCGCTGCTCGATTTCCTAATGAAAAAATTCGAAACTATTAGCAAAGATGTCGACAGGTTTAACCGAATCCCTTTTGAAGTTCTTTTTTCATTGGCCCAGAGCCCCCAACTAAAAGTTCCCTCTGAATTCTTTCTTTTTAAACAGATTGTGAAATGGATAAATTATGATTTTGAGGCACGAGCTGATTGCTTTGACCATTTTATGACGGTGGTACGACTTCCAGTAATGTCACGAGACGAACTCGAAGAAGTAGCAATGCATTTCAATCCCTGCGTTTATACACCAGCACTGCACATGTTACATTTTTTGCTGAATAACTCTCAACAGACATGACAGAATGGCGAGTGTAAAAAAAAAAAAATGGCCGAATATATGAGACCGGATTGACAGCCATCACAAATTTTGAACTTCGAATTCAGAACAAGCATTTCATTATGTCTCTTGCTTAGAGGTCACGTAATTCTGCTTCGCCTCAGCTGACCAAGCTGTTGATAATCACCGTATTTGATGGCATTAGCCCTTAAACGGCAGGAAAGGTTTGCATGAGTGGGGATGCCAAACATGGAAAAAAAAAAATTATTTTTGTTATGAGGAGTTTTTGTGTTTATTTTCACTTAAAACTATAATAATTGTTGGTCTCTCGCACAATAAAATTTACAATCTATTATCGAAAAGTGCCGTAAAATATTCACTTTCCTTTGCATCCGGCATGAGCATAAATTCATTTGAGACACCCGCATTGTAAGAATGTACATCAGTTGGTAATGTCTCTTGTTCTCTTATGGAACATCAATTGATGATGTCCGCCGTTTTAAGGGTTAAAGAAAGACGCATGGGTATATTAGAAGCACTCTAATTTCAGCAGAGCATATTCAGGAAAAAGAAAAGGAAATGTACATTAAAGCATGTAATAGAGGCTCATTTTCAGCTACAAGATCCACGGTGTTTTCTTTTCTTCTGAAAAAGTGCGTCTTATATGCCCTCAAATACAGTAGGCACTGAGATCGTCTGAGAATGTTCCTTGCTCTCTGCATTATGCTGCTGCCCTGTTTGTGGAGAGATTGACCTTTTGCCCACTTTGTCATGAAACCAGTACAAACCATTGGTCTTTATTAGGTCTTTGAGACGTTTATCGTTATTTTTTCCCCCACTAGGATGGCAACCATCTCCCAACAAAACAGATATTTCTCTGTTACCTTAAACAAGTAAATTATCGGGATTTGTTTTCTTTCTGTTGCCAGAAATAAGTTTCTTTGTCAAACCAGCCTTTTTTTTTTCTTTCATTTTGCCCCGAGAAGACCTGTTAATTACTATGGTTTCTTGACATACAGCAAATATATTTTGCTGTTGTCCATTAATGTTTTGTTCTGTCGTCTGACCCACTCTTTAACAATCCATCCATGGGCAATCTTTCGGTAAAAGTCTTTGACATCACGAACGACATTGTGTCTCATCTGCTCGACAGAGCTGAACTCTCAAACACACACTTGCACACGCACACACACTCATGACTGACGTCATTTATTAATACCGAAACATTGCCCAGTCACGTGTATTATTACGGTAAATTTTAAGTCAAGTACTTATTCTATCGGTTTCTTTTTATTGAAGGAAGTTACGTGGAACGTAACCAACCATTACACGGTGCCATACGGTAAAAGACAAACACGAAGACAATCTCCATATATATATCTTCAAATATGTGTGTGTGTGTATAAAGAGAGAGAGAACATTCGGGTTCAAATTGTATTTTTTAATTTTACTTTTTGTTCAGGATCTAAACTTGATGAAATTGAAATAAAATTTAAAATTTAAAATTTCACCTTTTAATAGGAGAAATTCTATCGAAAACAAACTAAAAGTCTGGATCCGATTCAATAACAAATAAATTTTTTATATTTTATATAGAATTTCGATAAATGATCGACAAATTTCAATTTCTTCTTCATTTTTTTTCTCTCGTTTTAATTACAGTTTATAGACAAGTTTATGTTTAACAATGAGTTGGCAGAATCGTTAAGCACGCCGGGCGAAACGCTTTACTCTTTTACTTGTTTCAGTCATTTGACTGCGGCCATGCTGGAGTACCGCCTTTGGTGGAGCAAATCTACCCCATGACTCATTCTTTGTAAGCCTAGTACTTATTCTATCGGTCTATTTAGCCGAACCGCTAAGTTACGGGGACGTAAACACACCAGCATCGGTTGTCAAGCGATGTTGGGGGGACACAGACACAAACATATACACACACATACATATATATATATATACATATATACGACGGACTTCTTTCAATTTCTGTCTACCAAATCCACTCACAAGGCTTTGGTCAGCCTGAGACTATAGTAGAAGACACTTGCCCAAGGTGCCACGCAGTGGGAATGAACCAGGAACCATGTGGTTGGTAAGCAAGCTACTTACGTTCTGAGTTCAAATTCTGCCGAGGTCGACTTTGCATTTCATCCATTGGGGTCGATAAATTAAGTACCAGTCAAACCCTGGGGTTGATGTAATCGATTCATCCCCACCACCCCAAATGGCTGCCCTTGTGGAAAAATTTGAAACCATTATTATTATTATTATTATTATTATTATTATTATTATCATTATTATTAATTAAGGCGGCGGGATGGCAGAATCGTTAAGCACGCCAGGTGAAAATGCTTAGCGATATTTCGCTCGTCGCTACGTTCTGAGTTCAAATTCCGCCGATGTCGACTTTGTCTTTCATCCTTTCGTGGTCGATAAATTAAGTACCAGTTGAGTACTGGGGTCAATGTAATCGACTTAACCCCACGTCCACCCCAATCCGGTTTTTGTGCCTATAGTAGAAAGGATTATTATCATTCTTAATCGGCAGAAAATACAGACTGACTCCAGGATTTAGTTTTGCGCATTGGCTCTCATCAAACATGTGTATATAAAGGGACAATTTACATGTATTTGTGTATATAAGCATACAGTTATATGTATTTGTGTATATAAAGGTACGAATTATATGTATTTGATGTATAGAAAAGTACAAATTACTTGTGTTTGTGCGTATAAAGATACAAATTATGTTTGCGTTTATAAAATTTAAGATTACATGTTTGTGTATATAGATATGCAAATTAAGTATTTGACTGTACAAAGTTACAAATTGCGTATATAAAGTACAAGTTAATATGTTGCTTGCATAATTGTAAAGTTTCTACTTAAGTGAATTAAGGTACAGATTATGTGTGTGTGTGTGTGTGTGTGTGTGTGTGTGTGGAGGCGCAATGGCCCAGTGGTCAGGGCAGCGGAATCGTTGTCATAGGATCGCAGTTTCGATTCCCAGACGAGGCGTTGTGAGTGTTTATTGAGCGAAAACACCTAAAGTTCCACGAGGCTCCGGCAGGGGATGGTGGCGAACCCTGCTGTACTCTTCCACCACAACTTTCTCTCACTCTTACTTCCTGTTTCTGATGTACCTGTAACTCAAAGGGTCAGCCTTGTCACACTGTGTCACGCTGAATATCCCCGAGAACTACGTTAAGGGTACACGTGTCTGTGGAGTGCTCAGCCACTTGCACGTTAATTTCACGAGCAGGCTGTTCCGTTGATCGGATCAACTGGAACCCTCGACGTCGTAAGCGATGGAGTGCCAACAACAATATGTGTATGTAAAAGACACCCATGCGTATGTGTGTGAAAATTCACAAACACATTGTGTATGTGAAAAATAATAGCTGAAGTGCCTCTACGTCTGTTTTTTTTTCAATAAATAGTCAAGTGTTTGATTTTGATGATAATATAAATAACTGTATCCTACAAAATAATGCCACAGCAGAGAATTATATACCAAGACTATTTTTTGTTCTGTTTTTCTACCTCTATCACCACTGGGACTGTAGAAATGTACAAATAAAACATTTGATATTTTTTGTTGTTGTCTTTATTAATTATCATATGAAGTTATGTGAGGCTGTTTGTGTCGCATGTAGAACTAGTCTAAATATCAAACAAGTCCATCGACAAGATGGCTCCGTCGTCCTCTTTGATCGAGAAGACTAGTAGTTTCCCTGTCTGATGCATATAAATTCCCAACCGCTCTTTTCATATTTCCTGGCGTCTAGCAAGATCTTGACGTTGCTGCACGGAGTGAGCCAGAGATGGATACATTTCCCATTCTGAAGCAGCAGGGCATTGAGGCTCCCGGATGAGCTGCTAGAGAGTACTTTTTCGCTCTTGACTTGATGAATTCTCCATAAACATAGCAAAGTGCATCTGCCGGATGCTTACAACCACTTGATGCCATCTGTGACGAATGCAGCTTTTAACGACGACTTGTCTCCACTTAGACATCCAAAAGTAAACTGAACTGTTGAGTTTACAATCCTTGTATTTATACTGCCATCTATGTTGCCAGAACGTTCTAGGCATTCTTAAAACTTTTAGAAACTTCTCAAAAGTTCCTGAAATTCCCTAGAAAGTTCTAGAAAATTCTGCTTCAGCAACTCAGCACTAAATCTGTCTGAAAATGTAATGGAAAATAGGCCAGTTTCAAAAGACTGATGTCAAGGTAACTAAAGCAGAGCTTGAAAGGAATAGCAGACATTTCCTTTGATTTCTAGATAGAAGCAAATAGGAAATAATACTCACTGACCAAAGACTAAATAAATAAATAAATAAATAAACAAATAGAATGAAATAAAAATTTTATTACGCAGTTTCATATATCAACTTGATTAGGGCTGATCCGGAACTAAACAGTAATGAAAGTAAAGACCATGGGTTCTAATTTAGGCACTTGACAAGCAGTTTTAAGTGGGGACGTTAATCGACACCATCGAATCCAGTACTTGGCAAGTACTTTAGTTTATCTATTGCGGTGGGATGAAAGTTGATCTCGGCGGCATTAGAACTCAGAATGTAAAAACTCATAACT
>NC_142938.1:8819347-8821847 GCF_046866305.1 Octopus bimaculoides
ATACTTTGCTTGTACCACGTGCTCGCGTTGTTGTTCTTTTGTTGTTGTTTTTTCGTCGTTTTGTTTTTGGGATGAATTATATATACATATATATATATATATATATATATATATATATATATATATATATATATATATATATATATATATATATATGTTAAATATATTTTTTTCACCAAAAATAATAACAACAATATATATTATCGTTTATGTTTTACTCTTTTACTTGTTTCAGTCATTAGACTGTGGTCATGCTGGGGCAACACCATAAAGGATTTTTAGTCGAATAAACCAACATCAGTAATTATTTAAGCTTGATATTTATTGTCGTTCTCTTTTGCCGAACCCCTAATTTACGGGGACATAAACACAGCAATACCGGTTGCCAAGCGGTGGTGAGGGGCAAACACGCACACGCACGCTCTCTCTCTCTCCCTCTCTCTCTCTCACACACACACATATGTATGTATATATATATATATATATATATATATATATATATATATATATATGTATGATTGGCTTTTTTCAGCTTCCGTCTACCAAATCTACTCATAAGGCTTTGGTTGGCCCGAGGCTATAGTAGAAGACATTTGCCCAAGGTGCCACACTGTGGGACTGAACCCGGAACTATGTGGTTGGGTAACAAACTTCTTACTACACAGCCACTACACACACACACACACACACACACATACCATAGGCCACATACACACACACATACCATATGCCACACACACACACACACACACATGCGCAAACACTCAGACAGAAAATAAGAAAATAAATGAAAATTACGAATAAATCGACATAATTTGTATTGCTGAAAAATTTCTTACTGATCGGTTTCGATGAATATGTAGGAATATTTACAAAAGGTTTGTAAAAAATACTAGCCAAAAAATGATCTATGTATCGATATTACTCAGTTTGCTGATCGGTTTAGATAAATTCTTCGGTAGACGCTTGAAGTATAGGACAGATCTAGCTGATAGTAAGATTCTCGTTCGGTCTTCAAAGTCATTTTGAAGTTGTCATCTAAATGATTAAGTTTCTCTTTTAACTTGGCAAATGTCATTCGCGCGTTTGGACTTGAGACCAATTCTTCGGAACCTTTTGATGTCAAAACTTCCAAACTGTATTGTATTTTGTCATATAACAGCATTGTATTACGGTCTCCCATACCAACGGATACTTTCTCATCTAGATATATCTTGCAAACCATTAGATATAGGAAAAGAGGTGTTAGAACCGCAGGAACTCTCTGATAGTTTCTGATATGCGGTTGTGATGTTTTGGTCAACGGCGGTTGTTGATTTTCTGAGAAAATTTCTAGAAGTTTCTGAACAGCTCTGGTTTTGGAATATTGTTGTTTCTGTGAGCTGAAATATTTCTCAGCCAATGTCTTTGTTTGCAATAATCTTTGAAGAATAGTCGAAGGTTCTGTATCATATTTATTTGTCCAAATTACATTACGCTTATCTTTTATGTCACCCCTTCCTTGTTGGCGTCTACCTTTATCAGCTGCATTTTTCACTTTTTCCGTACCTGCTTTCTCTGTGTATTTATCATCATACACAGCACTATCCCGACTCACATTCCATATCCCTTTTATGTCACCGTTTTGTCGTCTGCTTCTATCGGCTGCATTATTCACTTTTTCCGCGCATGCTTTCTGTGTGTATTTATCATTTAAACTAGACTGCTTTTTTGTCTTACCTTTAGTTGTGTCGAAATGTTGAGATAAACGCTTAGCATCAGGGCTGTGGATATTAAAACTTGTAAGAATCTCTTTGTGTAACTGCGCTAAAGGTTTCTCATATTTTCTGTTTTGCTTCGATATAATTGGTTGGTACTGAGATGATGATACACCCAATGTCCTCATACTACGAAAGTTAAGCAGTTAATCTTAGACTTCGGGGTTCGAAGAATGTACGTAACAGCTTTCTTTTCTTGAGAGAGAAAAAAAAGCAGTACGTTACCATTTAAGATTTCCGCAGAGTAGAAAATCTAGACTTCATTGGTCTACAGATGAATATTTGATTTTGGAAATATCTCCATGTTTGTTTGTATACTAATGTTTCAATTAGTCTACAAATATACGCCTGCCATGTTTGAATTGTACAGGCGTCTTATGAAACTATTTTTAGGTTTTGTTTATGACGTGATAGGTCAATGTCGTTAGTATCTTTTGAGATAAAATAGAAAATGTCGAAACGATATTTTTACAGATGACTTCGTTACCAGTATAAAAGAAAAATATCTTAAAATATGTCCTCAGTGGAAATTTTGAGTAGGAATCAATTCTGAACAAACCAACTGCTGCAGCTGCTGACGAAATTCTGACTTCTTTTGTTTATTTGTTTGTTTCTTATTTCAATCGAAATTCTAAACAATGACGAGTGTGTTTAAATCGTCTCGCAGTTACATAGATAATCGACAAGATGTGATCGATGACAGTATCGGATTGTTTTAGTCTGAGGCAAGGAATTTATGATTG
>NC_142938.1:8824347-8826847 GCF_046866305.1 Octopus bimaculoides
TAATTATTACATTTTAATAATTCAAGGTAGGTAACTCCTTTCATAAGAGTTATTTACCTTAGAATCACAAGCTCGGTTTCATCTTCCTGATTTCATAAACCAAATTTAGGAAATATTTCAAACATTTAAAATATCAAATTTTACGAACATCATTCTTCTTGAATAACAAATATAAATGTGTATATTCTTTAGTTTAAAAATTCAGAGTCTCTATGAAACTTTGCTTAGAAGCATTGTAAAATATAAAAGTTGGGTTTTAGTCACGTGATTATAGTAGTCACTTCCGGTGTTCGGTTATGTTTGGTCACATGCCTAGTCACATGACAGTAACATAAGGTTGGGAATATTCTTCGTAGTCTGATCCGTAATCTCATTAACCATGTTTTCCTGTCCGGTTTGCGGCCCTAAATTGTCAATTTGTGGCATCGTAATCAGTGTTTGGGGTGTTGTTATGTTGGTAAGTGATTAATAATATTTATAATTATGTATACTTAAGTATTTTAGAATTTATATATTCTCGTAATACTTTGTCAACCTTGGTTCCTGCTACTGTTATTAACATGTAAAGATATAATTATTTCTCTGCTGATTTAACAGTTCCTCTTTTAGTCTCTTCTTTATATATATATATATATATATATATATGTGTAGGAGTAGGTTTATGATTTCGTTCCTTCGAAGACTAAGGTGAATACGATAGAGTGGCTTGCCTTGACACTTGACATAAATTAACTGAAAAACAGTTGAGGGTGAAATGTTCCTCCTACATGCGAACTTTGACCCCCATATAATACATTTTCTTTCACTCTATCCTATCTATCTATCTATCTATCTATCTATCTATCTTTATTTGTCTATTTGCTTCTATATCTATCTATCTATGTATCTGTGTGGGTACCTATTCGTTTAGATCACCAGTGAACTAAACCCCCTTATTATATATATATATATATATATATATATATATATACAGAGAGCGAGAGAGAGCACCATAATTACCGTAGCATAGTAGGCTTGGTTTTTAACCTCCGGATATTATAAATTTTATCTGTGAATAAATATAGGGCAGACACAATCGAACTAGCGATTCTAAAGTGGTCAGTCGATCTGCTAGAAATATTAACTACACTTCACTCAGTCATACGCTACCGTCTTAAACAGGAAGGACACATTAGGTAATGTTGCCCAAATCATGCATGGCCAACGTCCGGGCCGCATGCGGCCCTCGACGAGTTTCCTGGTTACTAATTTACAGCATAACCTAAGAGTAACGACATCTCAAATTCTATCTAATATTGAAAATATGGTAAAGAATGTGAATGCGCAAAAATCTCGTTGATACAGATAATGAGATTTGTTCTTTAATAAAATATTAATGAATTTTTTTTTTTAACCTCAATATTCTAAACTATAATTAATTTATTTACACAAGTAATCATCATTATTATCATTAGGAAACAATGAAAGAGATGTCAGCTTAATGTAAACTTTTATACTAAGACAAATAAAATTAAGAAGAAATGCAAAAAAAATTCAGTGTAAAGTGGACCACTTATATTTCATGCATATGTGTTTTATTATGTGGCCCTCTTCCGCTTAGAAATGGTACGATGTGGCCCCCAGTTGACGAAAAGTTGCCCATCCCTGCCCTAAATAATAACTATGTCTGAAATCAAGGCTTGTTAGCCTAAACAACAGCAACACGAACAAGAATAAACAAACAACTTCCTCTATACAATTCACATGACCAATTTATAACATTCAAATACCCATACCTACCCACATGCTAATTGCATTTTAAGTATTTCAGTGTCGTGTTTTTTAACCACCAATCGACCTAACTTCACATCAAATAGACCCAACACCATCCCCTAATTTTCATTTATTTATTTATATTCACGACCAACCCCCCCAGACATTGTATCTCGTTCTACATTATATCGTAGTGTGTGATTTGAGGGAGTTTTGGATGCCTATTTCTCACAGGTTAAGCGATTGCGTCTCTTTATTCTCGGTTTTCAATTCTTATAAATTACAATGTATTGGTGTATACTGTTTAAATCAAAGCAGTTACGGTATTATTGACTTAACTGTATTGTAATAATAGGTAGCTGATTATTATTATAGTACAAACTGATATACACTACAGTTACTGACCTATATAGACTTCTCAAAATCAAGATTAAAGCACGAGACCTTTATTGCATCACAGTGTCCTATTTCATCCTTCTGTTACGAGGTGAAACATCAACGGAGTCGGTTTTAATGCGCCTTCATTCGTCCATCTACCACCACCACAAATGCATAGCTTTGTAATTATATTAAAAGTCCTTATCTTTTGTTTCTTGTTAGAAGACATGTGGGATGGTTTTTGTCGAAACCCGTTTCCTTGTCTTTGTCAGTCTCTGTTCTGTTTATGTGTATCTGTTTGCTTACAAATCTGCATAAATTGTCTTTCTTTCTACCTGCTTGTCTCTCTATCTGTATATTTATGTGCATA
>NC_142938.1:8831847-8864347 GCF_046866305.1 Octopus bimaculoides
TTGAAAGAAGATAATAAAAAAAAACACAAACATTCTTTGCATTATTTTAATGCATTTCTTGTAACCCCCAAACCCCTTTTTACTTCATATATATATTTTGTTTCTCTGGGGGTGTATGCTGTTATTTTATTTTTCTCTGTAATTGTTGTTTGCAATGGGATCCTGTTAATATTGAAATAAAATTTGTTGAACTTTATCATACCACACTTATATTGGTTCTTCTTTCCACTTCATGCCAGCTGGAACATAAAGCTTTCATCCCCTCTCTCCATCCATCCATGTGGAACCATGTGGAACCATGGTTCCACATTTCTCATTTCTCAACTACTGGCCTACCTCTTTTTTCCTTCTTTCTCTTTACAGATTAGGAACTACTTCCTCTTCAAGGTGTTCTGGATTCTTCATTCTTCTGTGTTTGTAATCTGAATTTTTTTTCAGGACCAGGTGATTAGCCTAAGGTTAAAATTGAGCTGGTTTCCTATTGGAGTTTTCTCCTCTTAGATGATTGCATTGCTGCTCATGCTTATAAGCTCCATCATCTGTCCAGGATTTCAAATTGGAACTTCCTTTCCCTTGGAGATTCTCTCCATCTTGACCACCCTAGTCTGTAACTCCTGTCAAAAGGAGATGCTGAAAAGTAGTCTTGATATCACATTAGTTGTTTGCACCCATACCACATTAGTCATGGCTTATGTTGTGTCCATCTTGCTCCATGTCCTGAGAGAATACCCAAACTGACGTGTAAAAGTACAGCAATGGAGTTCACCCCTATCCTGGGAACTGCTGAGCATCCTAAACAGGGCTTGTATTGGTTATTGAACGTATTTTTTGTGTAAATAAAGTCATTGATATTGATCATAGAGTCCACAGTAAGTTTTGAACTAAGAATGCAGGGAATTTGAGAAAAAAAAAAAACATGAGCTATTTTCTTCTATGTTCTTACAGCTCCACTAATTCACTCCTTAATATATACCACAGACGACAAAACTCCAACAATCTATTTCCTGTGAGTCTTCATATTGGTTCTAAATTTTGGTCCAAGGTGAACAAGTCCAGCAGAAGGGTTCAGCCAATTATGTCGACCCTGGTGCTCAACTGGTATTTATTGTATCGACCCCAAAGATGAAGCACCTGTCTGCCAGTTACTATCCTTATACTTCTATGTTAGAGACACCACTTCAGGTTTCCTGCTGCTATAATTTACTTGTTTCAGTCATTTTGACTGCAGCCATGCTGGGGCACCATCATAAAAGATGTTAGTCGAATAAACTGTCCCCAAGACTTTTTTTTATTAAATCTAATACTTATTCTATTGATCTCTTTTACCAAACCACTAAGTTATCTAGGACATGAATACACCAACACTAGTTGTCAAGTGATAGTAGGGGACACACACATACATATATGTTGGGCTTCTTTCAGTTTCTACCTACCAAATCCACTCACAAGGTTTTGGTCGGCCTGAAGCTATAGGTGCAGAATCCTGGATAAGCACCACATTATCAAGCCCAAACTTCTGCCCTGTCCAAGGTAACAGAGTTCTTCAGGATGTCCAGATACTTCTTTGTGCCGATCTTTAAGCCAGACTTAATGAAGTGGGGGTCCATGACTTCCATCGCTCGCCACAGCTAGAAATACCATCAGAGAGGCAGGATTCTTAGTCTCAAACACAGGAGGGACGTCAGAAGGGTTGTATGCAACCACTCGAGAATTTCTGTGATTCACCTCAGCGTCCACCTTGATGCTTGGTGAATGACAGAAGCTTTGGGCATCTCTCGGCTTTGATTGCTTTGGCCTTGGCTGTTAGGCGATAGCGTCGTCGAACACAGATCGTCATGCCAAGGTTCCTGTTCACAGCTCTGGACGCCGCAGAAAGGGACACATTGCGTTTCTTTGCCATGGATGTAGATGGGTTGGCTTTAGTCGAGCGTTTGAGGCCAGCGAGAAACTTTGGATTGCGCTTGGAATCACTTCGAGTCTTGTCTTCTTTTCTATCAATCTTTTCCTCTTCTTTAAATTGTTTATACACTCGATAAACTACTGCTTTTGGAAGTTTCGTCAACTAAACAATTTTATTGGCAGTGTGCCCGGCGCGCGCAAAACAACAATGGCGGAACGATTTTGTTGTTCCATGAATTTCTCCTGTCGAATCAGTTTGCTATATACCTGAAAAATAAAGAGGAGGATTAAATTTTCAAACAAGCAAGTTTTTGTCAAAAAACGAAATGTTAAACCTATCTCAACTGCTTAAATTTGGTCTCAATTTATCTGTAAGACCCTGTATAAGATAGCTTTATTTCAGTTTTCATCTATCAAATCCACTCAATGCTTTGGTCAGCCTGGGGCTATAGTTGAAGGCACTTGTCTAAGGTATCTTGCAGTGGGACTGAACTCAAGACCACATGCATGATTGGAAAGCTAGCTTCTTGACCACACATTCACACTCCGTGTGTATTTTATTAATAACTGGAGTAGTGTGATCATAAAATATAATGTTTAGATGGTGGTGCTCTCAGGTTGTGAAGCCATCTAATGATGACTCTGTTCGGAAGGCTGGAATATCATTTGATAAAGGAGCACGGTACAATGAATTCATAGAACAAAGCTGTAACTTTAAATACCTTTACTCTGGGTCTCAAATATATACAAGTTGAATGATAACGTAAAGTGTTCATAAGTGAAGGGCTATGTTCATCTTTTGCGTAACCCCATGTTCTCGCTGCTGCGGGTGTACGAAAGATAGCTGTGACCTCTCAACGTGAAGTAACGTCTCGACTTGGGAAGAAAATTTTTCTAGTGAACTCTGCATCATTTTAGTAGAGAGGAAAAACACGAACAACAAAACTTGTTTGAATCAAAACTTTTGACATCCCTTCTGTTGTTTCGACGAGTACCTCGAGGGAGGTGATGGTACCAGTGTCAGGTAAGGATCCTTTATTAACATGCATGATAAGCACGAGAAAGTTTTAACCCTTACACACCTTGCGCTCGTAGTCAATTGCTCCCCTCATCCCAAACTTTGGTTTACCACTGGACGGTACACAACGAAATACGGCTGAAATAAAAGACATTAATAAACAACTGGCTAGCTGAGCTGAGAACTGTTAATTTGATAGGTGCCATGTGAGTCTAAACCACAAAATGGTCATAACATTTACTGGGAGGGAAACAGAGAGAGAAAGAGAGAGTATCTTTTGAGGGCGCCTGACGTAGCAGCCAAATTTTTCAAATCACATCCGACAGTCTTTAAAAAGAAAAAAAAATGCGAAGACGAATAGAATAATGCAGTATTCTGGACGTGACCATTCTGTCTTTTTCGACAGGATGGTAACACGGCTAGAATATCTGATTAGTCCGCTCTAACATGGCTGACTGAGTCAAACAACAACTGGAAGGGAAGAAGAGAGAGAAATAAAGATTATATGCTGCATATATATATATATATATATATATATATATATATATATATATATATATATATATATATATATATATATATATATGTGTGTGTGCGTGTGTGTGTATGTATGTATGTATATCGTTTATAAAAATCATAAATTCGAAAGAAGCACACTCTAAGATGTCGAGCAGTATATATTAAAAATGGAGAAGGCCGGTTTATGGGATTACCTTAGGTTTCCCGTCCATAAAGGGTTTAACTTTAAGGCGTATCGTCAGGTCCCAAAATCCTCAATATTTCTAAGAGGTCATGGGCCAATAGGTTTTTTAGGATCTAACGATACGCCATAAAGCTAAACCGTTTATGGACGGGAAACCTAAGGAAATCCCATAAACTGGCCTTCCCCATTTTTAATATATATATATATATATATATATATATATATATATATATATATATTGAAAGAGAGAGACAGACAGACAGAAAAAGGAAGAAAATAACGGTTACAAATTACATTTGCTGATTGCAGATGAAATATAATTTATCAATTGAGATTTTCAATAGCTAGATTTATAAACGGTTATAAAGGTACATGTGGGAATTGAACATTCGATAACTCGGGAACAGTTTCTAAAGATAGTGAAACATCATTTTACACTTTGCTATCTTAAAAAAAAAAGAAAAAGAAACCACGAAACTGTTTTGAATGTAGTTTGTCTAAATTTGCATAGGTCTCAGTAAGAGAGGATAAAAATCGATTGGCAGGCTGCAAATAGAAAGACGACACCATGGGGAGCGGACTGTCAACAGACTCGCGATCAACGGGTAATTCCGGTTCACAATCAAACCCAGGACTTCTGCTTCTTTCAGATCTTGTGAATAAACAATATCCGTTTGAAAATCTCGTTTTCGAAGGATGCGGGACCAAAGCATTTGCTTACGTTGGAGCCATTAAGGTAATGCTTTTTTTCCTCGTTTTTTTAAACGATATCAATAAAGACTCTCTTCAAACGGACGCATTCAGTGTTGTGATTTTACTTAAGTCGATACCAGCCTCATTTTTTTTCCTTTTATAAAATGTTCAATTGACATTTATTGCTTTGTTTAATCACCGTTTTCTTTCAATTTAAAACTAATTTGGTTACTACTGTAATTCGACAGGTCCTCGAAAAAATTGATGCTCTTTCTAAAATCAAGCGATTTGCTGGTGTCGGCACTGGTGCTGTTGTAGCTTGTCTGTTGGCTGCAGGCTTCGACTGCTGCGCTCTGCGAGACTCGCTCAAACAACACTTGGAAAATGTACTTACTGGTAAGCATGTGATTTTTATACGAACAAGGGTTAAAAAAACTCCTGAGGTTGTGTTATGAAGATTGTTTGAATCTTATTTGTCGTTAACAAAACAATTCTCTGCGCAGGAACGGACAGTGTCAATATTGTCTTAAGGCCGTGGCACACTTGAATAGTTGATTGTGGGGTACACGAGGCTAGAGAATGCCCACTTCTGTAACTTGCAATCAATAAGTATTATAGGCCACGGTGCATTGCCTTGCTTGAAGTTTTGAAGTCTTATAATACTACGAAAATGTCTTTGGCTGTGCTCGTGGCTTTCATAGGCTTTCCACTGTTAATGTGTAGCATAAACGTCTTTCATACACAGACGGTTATTGTCTCGCTTCCAATATTTTACTTTGCTACTGAAGTAGTTTTGTTAACGCGAGTTGCTCTACAGGTCCCGAATGAATACATTAAACGGCTTGCTTTAAAAGAAATTTAATATTTCTGGTCTAATGCTTCCATTTCTATTTTATAGTAGAAACCTACAACTATTTGATCTACACACCAAAAGCTATAACTATCGAAACGTGTCATTTGTATCGTTTTCAGCCAACCAGTGCAGCAATAAGGGTCAAGTGAATGAATTACTTCATAAGTTTGGTTGGAATTCCGGCAATAAATTCCTTGATTGGTTGGGGACTCTTCTGAAGGAGAAATACGAAAACGCCGATATAACGTTCCAAGAGGTAAGTATTCGGTATCGTTAACCCTGATAGACATTGACTGATATTTCTTAGTCGGCACTTTAATACCTTAAATCTGTTCTTAATTTCTTTCACTGATATTTCAGCTTTATGAGAAAACCGGCAAGGAGTTGTGCATCGTAGTTCTGAATCTAAACCGAATGCGAGAAGAGTACTTTCACTGCAAGACCACACCTACTACCGCTATCCGTTGGGCAGTTCAAATGTCCATAAGTGTTCCTGGTAATTTTTATCGGTTGTTTCCCGTTTGCTTGTTTATCATAGCTTTTTCGTATTTAAAACTTAAACAATAGTTTTGCGTAACAATTGGGTTGGTAGTCAATATCACAGAACAAAGGCGGTTTCTGATTGTATCTTTCAGGTCTTTTTCAACCCCTTACATTCAACGCTGGAAAATCGCGCAGAAACTATTACTTAGATGGTGGAATTCTCTGCAATTACCCCATTCATTGTTTTGATGGTAAGTTTAAAAAAAAAAAAAATTTTTTTTTTAATATCTGAGTCTTCAGTACTGTTTTAATTGGTTTTGAAACTCCTTGTAGGTTGGTGGCTTTCAATGGAACCCGGGGAAAAAGTCCCTCACAAATATCGACCAACTTCTGACTTGAAGACTTTGATTCGAGAACGCTTCTCTAGATACAACTCGAAAACCATTGGATTCGCACTGGTAAGGTTTATAAGTAAACAATATAATTAAGCGTAATTTTACATCGATTCTGAACATTCTAAAATTATCTGGTCACCTGCTTAACTGATTCTAATTGATATCTTGGTCATTAAAATTTTTTTTTTATAATAGTTTGACGATTACCACTACCATGATGAAGTGGACATTGAAATGAAACGGAGACTAGATCAAACTAAAGCAGTGGTTCCTATACCAGCGACCAAACTTGGCAGGTGTGAATTTTAATAGTAATTGAATGACCGAGACTTGGCAACAAAATCTTAGATCTTGCTTTTCCTTACGAAATAATTAACCATGTGCTACACAGCTAAGGTTTCATACCCATTGCTATTTTTTTTTTTATTTGTAATACTGCTACTTTTCTAAGCCGGAGCTTAATCAGGCTACATGGTATACATCAAAAAGAATTTACTGTTTATAAGTAAAGATATTTACTCGTTTGCAGCGACGTGGTTTCAGGTGCTGTCCCACTGCGCAATATTTTGGGCAGCTATTGTCTATATCCCCGGACCGACCGATTTCTTGTGAATTTAATAGACGGAAAGTGTGGAAGCCTTTTGTTCTGCACTACTGCCTGACACCCATTAAGTTATGTCCCTTAACATAACGGTTCGTGAAAAGAAACCGATATAAGTACCACACTTAAATGGGTAAAACATACCCACATACGATATGTTTCGCATTTTGCTTCTATACTTTCTAATTTGGTTCAGGACATCATTAAATCTTAACGGTTTAGGTTCAGAAGCTTAAGGTTTCTGCTGCTAAATGCCTCCCTTATTTTCTTGTGTAGACACAATAACTAGGTTACTTTCTAGGCTGATTTCTGTTCTTACTGCATCTTTACAAATGTTAACAATATTTTTCTCACTTTTTTTTTTTTCCAGAAAATACAAAGTTGATATAGAAAATGAGAATAAATTGAAAGAATTGTTTAAGACCTTTCCAGAAGCTACCAAAAAGCTTGAAACTGTTTGTACCAAAATAGCTACTTAACTATTGCTTTTAAGATATTTCCATCGCCGATTTGATCTCTTTAGCATATGGTTGCTTTAGCATAGTAACGCTTTATTTATACTTTCAGGTTTTGGAGACAATTAAAAAAGGTGATGATAATCTAGTGTCGGTTGTTCGATTAGTAAAGGAATTTACTGGGAAGGTAAATGTCAAAAAATTTTTGTTTTGCCATCACCAGTTGCTTACAACAAATAACGTTGCCACAATTTCATTTAACTATTTTAACCCACCTTAATTTCTGCAGAAATCTAATTTCACTCAGTCTGACATCGAAGCATTGTTTGGGATTGAAAAGAACAAAGACCAGTGTTCGAAACTACTGAAGAATGCCAGTACCAAGGAGATGGTGAGTAGTGTTGTTCTTAGCTGTTTCATTGGGGGTATTTGAAGGCTAAAAGGTCTTGTTCTTCTTACAGATCTCAACTATTGACATGCTGCATCTTCTTGATAAGACGAGCCGCTTTCTCTACAATCCCAACAAGCGTACATCAAGAACTGAAGTTAAGAGTATATTTTCATTCTGGGGTGCAATCAATGGTGTTGCGCATGCAAACAGTAAATTATTGGTAAGCATCTCTCCTATATTTTCTTTGTCATTAGACTGCAGCTATGCTGGGGCACCGCTTTTATGTATCGAGTCGAACTAGTCAATCCAGGTCTTAAGGCTCCTACTCATCTAACGGTCTCTTGTCGAAATCGCCAGATGGTACGGCCTTGAATAAACTGACACCGCTTATCAAACGGTGGACATGCAGCTGACGGACTACCAGTTTCCTTCTACCGAAACTGCTCATAAAGCTTTAGTTGACCCTGCGTTATAGTCAATACCACATAGCAGGATTGAACCTGAAGTACCAGTAATATCAAAGAATTTCTTAATCACACAAACATTCCTGTATCTATTACCGCTTTTATTGTTTTTTTTTCTTTCGTAAATAACCAAATGAGATTAAAATCTTTGGTTTATTTTTTTTTTAAACCTCCAGAAAGAGAACTTGATGCGTACCATTGGTATTTACACTGGTCATGTTACTAGTGACGATGTTCAACTTGAAGAAGATGACGAAACTTACCTTTTTCAGGTGAGGTCTTGACATTTTTAGTTTTATTTCCCACCCTATATTATTTCCTTAAATTCTTTCTGTAATTGCAAATTTCTTTCATTTGCAGCAAGGATGGAACAGTACAGTAACTTTCTTGCGTCAACTACAGAAGCAATAGTACCGCGTTAACTACAAAATTGGCAACGACTATACCTTATCGATCGGCTGCTCCCGGAACACGAAATCGTCAATTCTACTGTGTTGGAATGTTAATTTTTGCTCGCTTCTTGGCTGTTATTGCTTTCGCAAAATTGTTTTTGCTCGTTAGTTTACCTTTTTATTGAAATAAAACTTCTTAATCGCTATTATTCGTCAATTCAATTCTTTAAATACCCACAATTTGAAAATTCTCAAGTTTAGAATTAGTGAATTTATTTCTAAGGTTTGACTCCTTTTCGTTCATTTGAGCAAATCTTGACTGAATTCGAAGCACAGGTCTCTGAATGGCTTGTATGTATTGGTAATCAAACGTTATACCATATTTGTAATTTGATACAATCCCTCGACTATTGCTGGTGTTACGTTCCAAAAACCTACCGCGATAGGTGAAAATTCAGGAAGTAGAAACTTGCTGTTTATTTTAATTTGTATTTTATAAATGCAAAACTTTACGGAGGAATCAACGTAAAATTAAATAATGAACTGCGATATTCCGGTATATCGAGATCCCATCTTACGACTAGATGTGGAATTTTAGTTGAAAGAAAATAAGTCATGTTAGCCAACTGGCATTTATTCACTTGCTAGCACATTACATTTAAATACCTCACTAGTTGACTTTTCTATTATAGGTTAGACACCAATTTAACCATTGAATACGGATCTTTTTGGCTAATTTACTCATAACAATGCTAAAATTTTAAAGCTTTCAATTGAACTGCTTTGGCCTGATGAAAAACAAATCCAATATTATTCGCTCGATGTGCATATGGCAGAAGTTGGCATTTAGCTTCTGAATTAGCTGCAAGATAGACTAAAATACACTTTTTAGCTTTACAAAGGCGTAGTCTGATGAAAACCAGATCTAAGTAACCTTCATTGTTGCTACTTTTTAGCTTTTAAAACCTTTGTTCGCTTATTTTGATACAAGTTTTAACAAAACCAGTCGTAGTTGACTGATCTTTAAGTAAAGCAAAGTGAGTATTACAAATGACGAAAGTTAGTTTGGCTTTATCTGGAAGAGATCCATTTCCACGCTCTAGATAGGCCGGTCATGTACTTGCATACAGATTTAGGAAGTAGAGGAAAATTTTCCCCGTCTTTCTGCATTTAGCTGAGAAATATTTCGAAGAAATAGTATTTCACGTTTTGTGATCGTGTATATTAGTGTTTCGAATTTTCGGTGAGAGATGCATAGATTTTGGTAAATAATTTTCCGATAATGAAAACTTTGCATATTTTAAATCTCTACGCAGGATTACGTCTGGTAAAACCTTTTCGATTAGTATTACAGCTTAATCTGCGATGAAATTGCTCTGAGTTTAAAACTCCTAACACTGAAAGGAATCTGCATTTAAACGTTTTAATTTATTAGTGAAGGTGGCGAGCTGGCAGAATCGTTAGCACGCCGGGCGAAATGCTTGGCGACTTTTCGCCCATCCGTAAGTTCAAATTCTGCCGAGGTCGATTTTGCCTTCCAGCTTCTTCGGGGTCGATAAAATGAGTACCAGTTGAACACTTGGATCGATGTAATCGACTTACCACTTTGTCTGAAATTGACTTTGTGACATTTTGGAAACTCTTTTTGCCCGGAATGTCAAAATTTCATTGATTCTTACGCAATCTTTATGGGATGTCCACAAAAGCTTAAAATAATTTATTGCGGTCTGAAACGTATAAAACTATAAAGAAATTTGATATTAATATGCAAATTTAGTTGCCACCTATTTTAACTTTTGAAAATGTCTCGGCTTTGGCCATCCTGTAATTTGAACCAGCAAATGATTTGCTCGTCTGAATCTCCAGCTCTGCTGAAAACAACATATAACTGACTACATTAGTATATAAAAAAGGGGCAGCTTTAAATTTTTAACAGGAAAACGTATGTTAAACTTTGATCGGAGATTCATAATTTTCTTAGTTATAATACATATTACTTACATATAAGAATTCATTTCGTCCATCAGTGTAAAATAAAAGCCACAAATGTCTGTACGAATAGATAACCTTTGATTTGTTACTTAATATTCTCATTCACACTTTAAAAATATAGCAAACGCTTTTCAATGGGTACATCGAGCAAATATCCATTTAGCTTACTTCCAAACCACGTGGCACCTTCGGCAAGTGTCGTCTACTATAGTCTCGTACCGACCAAAGCCTTGTGAATGGATGTAAAAGGCGCCGGCTGTTTTTCACTTAATCTCCATTCAGTATACCACAGTTAAAAATATTTAAAGCCGATGCTATAAGGCGTAAATTCCTTCTCTAGCTTAACCTGGCTTGTTAGACTAAGGCTTTCTAAATAAAATAATTCTTTAAAAAAATCCTTGCAAAATGGAAACTACTAGACCTCCACCCTCGTCCACTGAGACGAGCCGACGGAGGAGCCTGTATGTATTCGTTCGGCCAACTAGAATTAGCAGACAATTTATCCTTAAATTATTCTCCATTGTCCTCAAAAAAAAAAAGGGAACATCTACATTGTATAATATAGTCCGGAAAGAAAGCGGTGAACTTGGCACAATCATTAACAGTTGCATTACTTCCGGTATTACGTTCTGAGTTCAAATACCGCCGAGGCCGTCTTTGCCCATTTATCCTTTCGGGATCGATAAAGTAAGTACCAGTTAAACACTGGAGTCAATGCAGTCGGCTAACTACTTCTAAAAATGCTGGTCTTGTACTAAAATTTGAAACCATAATGTAGTCGTAAATGACTGAAAAATTAAACGCGATGATTTTTGTTCACCTTAGAGTATAATGTGGCAGCTATAGTACAGTCATTCTATATAATAGAAATGGCAGCCAAGCCTACCTCAAATGTACTGATCAATAAATAAATGAAAATGATCAATTCAAATGGCACAAAATAAAACGACGAGTAAACAGCATTAATAACAAGTTCTATCAAAACAGTTAACTTCGAAATCCAAGTGAATTAAAAATTCAATTGTGGCATGTAGTATGGTCTTTGGTAAGTACAGTAACAACTCGGGGCATGTTCCGATCTCATTACACGTCTTCAACTCAGCATAGATTTTACTAGTTGTTGCCAAATGTATGAACGACTGAGGGAATAAATAGATTTTTAGTGAGAAATATTGGTTTATTAGACACTTTAACAACAATTATATTAAATATATGAATATACATACTTCATGCAGAAATCATCCATGGGGAAATTCCGTCTGTCGTTCTAAAAGGCTGTGAATGCAACGTAAGAATAAAGCTTGAAGGCAAGTGTGACATATTCACTGAGGTGAAGCACAGAGTTAATCGTAGACATTGTTTGTAATCTTTGTGCTTAAAATATGAATAGACACTTGACAGCAACAACGACGGTAGTGATAGCTAGCTGGTATACTCTTTTACTTGTTTCAGTCATTTGACTGCGGCCATGCTGGAGCACCGCCTTTAGTTGAGCAAATCGACCCCAAGACTTATTCTTTGGATGCCTAGTACTTATACTATCGGTCTCTTTTGTCGAACCGCTAAATTACGGGACGTAAACACACCAGCATCGGTTGTCAAGCGAAGTTGGGGGGATAAACACAGACACACAAATATATACACACACATACACAGTTTCAGTTTCCGTCTACCAAATCCACTCACAAGGCTTTGGTCGGCCCGAGGCTATAGTAGAAGACACTTGCCCAAGGTGCCACGCAGTGGGACTGAACCCAGAACCATGTGGTTGGTTTCAAGAAATCATTGGAGTTGTATTGTTTAATTAACTGAGTCAAATTTCAGTCGTCAATGAAAACCATCATCACAACCAAACTTAAATTCTTTCTAACAATATTAAAGAACAAGGAAGTAGTGATGTTGCCAATATATGGGGTCAACGAAGAGGGAAACCGCCCCCGCCCCCGCGGACGTCGACGTAGCCTGGATAGTAGTCGCAGTCTTGCTCGGTAACGAGGAAGAGATGGTGGTTCTCCAGGCCACCAAGACAGAAGCAAGAAACTGGAAAGGGCAATCCTTAAATATGGTGATATGGGGACCGAATGATGTAATGGAAGAGTTGCCGGAAACAATAGTGTTTGACGACACAACAATGGTAGTTAGAGTAGAGGGTAGGATACCCAGATGCTACAAGTGTGGCCAGAAAGGTCACATTAGAGCAAACTGCCCGCTACAAGGAAAAAAAAAAGGAAGAACCGGTAAGAGAAAAGGAGAAAATAATACCACCATCAGCAAAAACAGAAGAAGAAGTAAGCGGAACAGAAGGCGAATGGGTGACAACAGGGAAGAAAAGGAAGAGAAAAAGGAGGAAACCAGGTAAAATAAATACTGAGACCCACCCCACCTAACTCCCACCCACACCCTCTTCTTCCCACCCGCTCCCTACAGACACTGAACCTACTCCCCTCCAACACGAAAACAAACACAGTCAGACACAAGTAATTCAACCTCCCTCCCCCCCCGGAAAAAAAGAAGAAAGGAAACTATGTAATGATGTATGATAACACAAAATTGTGTGTGAAGAAATTAAAAAGCTGAAGGACGTTAGAGCGGTGGACACTCACAAGTTCGACAACGTGCAAGGGTGACATTGCTGCCTGTTGTTGGACGAGAACCAAAGGGAAAAAATTTTTAGATTCAAGAAAAGATTTACAGTATGGCAAGTCGATCTGGACACTCAAAATTCGCCAGGAAATATGAACTACATGCTTCTACTGAAGAAATACGGAGTGTATATTTTTGAAGGCTCCGGGTTCAAAAAGAGAAAGTGAACAGAGGTAAAAATGAAGTAACCCAGAGATGGGGCCGAGGAAATTTCATTCCATTTCTCATCTTCATCTTATCATTCATTATAACATACGCTTTTCTTTTCTTTTATTTGTTATGTGTCCCCACATGTGATTGTGTTATCCCCTCTGTGTTAGCCCCTTGTGGGCAATAAAGAAAAAGAGTGTCAATTCCAACTAGTCTGTGATTGGACGGGTGCGACTCGATACCTTATAGAGACATGTCAAATGATATGAATAAAATTAAATCAGTTATGGGCAGCATACGGCCCATGGGATTTTCTGGATGGCCGCCTAACAAAAAAATTACTTTCCAAAAATGTTTAGCTATGCGGTCCACCTGGTGATGAGTTATGTCTAATGCGATCCGCTTCTCGATAAAGGTTGCCCGTGCTTGACTTAAATAGCCAGTGGATGGAAAGATGCGGTGAAAGCATCGTAGGATAAAATACATGGGATAAAATACATGTCATGTGATCAGAAAATAGATGGAAAATAGAAAAGAAAGCAGATGAAAAAATTATCCACACAAATTTTGCTTGTTTTACGTATAACTTTAATGGAACGGGTGGGAACTGAACTTGAAAATTTCAGTAATATAATTGCAATTCGCAGAGGTACTTTTCACTTCACCTGGTTGCGTAAAATAAAAACGGGCGGAACAATTTCAAATGGAATCTACTGAAATTTGCATAGGTCTTAGACAAGCTATAAATTGATTGCCAGAGAGCAGCGGAAGAATGAAACTAGCAACATGGGAAACCAAAGTTCACGTAATCTCGGATCTGAATCAAGCCCAGGACTTCTGCCTGTAACATCCCTCAAGAAACAGCAGTACCCATTTGAAAATCTAATCTTTGAAGGATGTGGTGCCAAAGCATTTGCTTATGCTGGAGCAATAAAAGTAAGTTTTTTTTCCTCCGCTTTTTTCTTCAATAGTTCTCATTCTGAAATACGTAAACAATGTTTTCTTTTAAATTACTCTGATAAATATATAGCTACTTAAATATACAGTTGAAAACTATCGTATCTTATTTTTCAAAGATTGACTGTAGTTTTATTGCTTTTTTTTTTTTTTTTTTAAACTTGAAAGTTCTTACATTAATCGCAATCGGAAGCCTTGTTCCCATAAACTCTTCTCTTTTAAACTTCTGAAAATCTTGCAGGTCCTCGAGAAAACTGGCATTCTTTCTAATATCAAACGATTCAGTGGTGCTGGAACTGGTGCTATTGTAGCCTGTCTTTTGGCCGCTGGTTTCAGTTGCAATTCTCTGCAACAGACCGTCAGTGAACACCTGGAAAAGTTCTTGTCTGGTAAGAATACAATTTTTGATATTCCTTAATACTGCCACTCTCCCTCGATAATTTTGCAGAGAACAACTTCTGGCTTACCTGTTCGAATCGGAGTCTCCACTGCAATTGATAAATAGTATTGTTGCACGTAATTAGTGTTTATAACTGATTCTAGCATTGTTAAAATTCGAATTTTAGGATTCGATATTCTATAGCTTTCGTATAACTCTTGGTACTTGTTGTTGGATCTCCTACATTTATTTGCATTCGTAAGTCACGGCAATAAACTAAATCCATGTGTGTCAACTAATCTTAATCTAGAACAATTCTTTTACCCTTTTCAGACAACCAGTGCACTGATGAGATTCCCCAAGATGAGATGTTCGAGAAGTTCGGTTGGAATTCTGGCCAAAAATTCTTTGACTGGTTCGGTGATATTCTAACTCAAAAGTGTGGAAACGCTGACATAACATTTCAAGAAGTGAGTACACAATGCATATATTTATTACAGGTGATATGTATTGGGAGAACAATTCTAACCTTATTTCCTGTTCATACTATTTCAGCTTTACAATAGGACTGGCAAGGAATTGTGTATCGTTGCTGTGAACTTAAACCGAATGAAAGAGGAGTATTTTCACCCCAAAACAACACCTGATGTCGTTGTTCGTCGTGCAGTCCTTATGACCATCTCTGTTCCTGGTAATTATGCAATCTACAATTCAATTTTTCCTTCTCTTTAACCTAATGCTTTGCTGTATTATTCCAATGTTTTAAAAATCGATGTTTTTATGTTAGACATTTGACTAGCTCCATGTAGCTTTTAGCCTATAATACCTCATTTGTAAATTTGCCCACTTGTTAATTAAAATTTTTTTTAGCCCTCTTGCTCTCACTATTTTGCTTCATCCTTTTATCTTTGAATACGATACTATATTTTGAAAACGCATCAAAACTTGGCTCTGACTTTAAAAATGTCAGTTCTTTTCTGTTCTTCCCATGACCGCTGCAAACCAGTTTTTGAATACTTTTCACTCTTTATTCTTAATAGGAATGTCCCAGCCTGTGAAATTTAGTGTGGCCGATTCCCCCGAAAGCTACTACCTTGATGGTGGGATGCTTTGCAACTACCCCATTCACTGCTTCGATGGTTGGTGGCTATCAATGCAATCCGACAACTCATTTCTTCAGAAATGTCAAACTCCTGATATTAGAACGCTGAATAAAGAACGTTTCTCTGGCGTTAACTCCCAAAGCCTCGGATTTATCATGGTAAGTTTTAGTTTCCTCAAACTTTCATATTCGTTTCAGTACTGCAGTCCACAGCGTTCCGTTTTGTGTCCTGTCTTATATAGATGTCCCAGTTAATCACTATCTAGTTTAGTGAATAACTAATACCAGTAAACTAGAATAATTTACAAAAATGGTATAATATAAGTTACTGTGTAATGTTTCTGTAAGAATTTTCAAGAACTCCGAAATTAACACTAAAGCCTAAAGTTCAAAAGATTTCTAATTTTGACTTCATTTGGTTTCTCAGCGCATTAAATTTGTGTTCTCGTTTAAATCCAGTTCGACGATTATCACTTCGCTAAGATTTATGATGCAATGAAGGAGCGCCTGGATCTTACGGAAGCTGCTATCGCCATACCCGAAAGTAACCTTGGCAAGTAAGTATTTTCGAGTACATATGATGTATGACAATGTGAGTGGGCATAGACCATAACTTCAGATAATATGGTCTTTATTTAAATACGAAGTTAATATTTTCATAGCTGATGGTATTTAGTTTCAACAAAATTATATTTCTTTTAAAGGAAATACAAAGACGTTGGTCAAAACATTGAGCAGATGAGACTGATATTTGAGAAGTTTCCAGAAGCCATGACAAAACTTCGTGAAGTAAGTTACAAATTTTCAAATTTAAATCTGTCTATTGAGCTTAATCCTGATTATGTAAATGGCTTAAAATATAACTGAATTCCTGTCTATAAACAGGTTTTGGAGAAAATCAAAGACAGCAACAATTTGGTATCGGTTTCCGAATTGACAAAGGAGATAACCAAAGTAAGCTTTTAGCCTAATTTCCTCTAAATCGTATCTGTCGTTCACTTTGATACCCGAATACTTGAAAATGGTTTTGGTCACTTATCTGTTTCTAGGAACATTTCTCTGCGATAGAAATTCAGGCGTTATTTGGAGTTGAAAATAATGAAAATGAGTGCCTTGCTTTTTTCCAAAAGCATTTTGATGCAAAGGAGATGGTGAGTTAGATTGCCCTTAGATATATTCAAACTTGTAATGGATTTTATTGTAAACTTTTCACTTATTTCTTTCAGCTTCCAGTTACTGAAGTTATAAGCTTTATTGAGAAAAGAACCTCTCGCAAGTTTTACAGCTATAGTAAGATTTCAACAAGGTCGAATGTGACCAATTTATCGTCATTCTGGGGGACAGTAATTAATTCCATCCACGAAATCAACAAATTGGCTTCGGTAAGTGTCGTTATATATAGTTAAGACAATGTCGGCAATATATAAGATGTTTGAACTTATTCCTCGTGTCTATCTTCCAGGAAGACGACTTGACCCGTACTGTTGGTATTTACACCGGTCATATTAGTAATAATGATATTGATCTGGATGAAGCCGACGAAATATATTTATTTCAAGTGAGTCCTCGATTTCTTTTTCTCGCGTCTCCAAATTCTCCGTCTCCTATAATTGTGACTTTCTAATTTGTAGCATGGTTGGAACTGTACAGTGGCCTTCTTGCGACAATTCGGTGCCCTATCAATTACAACACCAGAAGAAATGGTATCTATCAGTACCCAGGCACCACCACATGAACCAAACCAAGAGCTCGAAACAACAACGGAACCGACAACTGAATCTAAACCCACGGACCTTGAAGATTGACTTTAATGTTTATATGCACCTGGAATCTTTGTTATCGCTTTATTTTTTTGGCCTCGTTTTGACTTCTAGAAATAAAATAAATTGTCTTTGAACTATATTTTTGTCTTTACTATTTCTTTTAGCACTACATCGCTTAGTGCGTAAAAACTGAAAGCTCTTGAAGACGAGCAGCTCCTCGTGTTCAAAGTTACCATTGTGGGCGCAGGTTTTGATGTCAAAACATAAACAGCCGGTTATACATGCCACAAAGCATCTGGTTCAACTCTGACAGTTTCGCTAATGTTAGGTGAGCTTTTAATCGAACTCGGAAAAGCTGAAAGGTGGTTGATCTCGGGACAATTTACAGTCAGCCGAGACAATTACAAGGCCAATTGCCTAACGTTGAAATCTTTCAACTGGAAGTGTCCGTCAAATGACTTTAGAACTTTTGTCGCAAGTCGCTATACATTACAACCCCATAACCCTGGTTCATTCTGAAAACGATGGTCACTAAGAAATTGATGGGTTTTTATTTAAAAAAAAAAAAAAAATCGATCTTGGTGAGGCATTGAAATTAAGATTTAGGAAATGCAAACTGTAGAAAAATTATCTACTTATTTCGAGAAGTATACTGTATTTTCTTTAGTTTGTATTTCCTAGAACTTAATCTTACTTTCAATGCCTTACCAAGATCGAATTTTTTTTTTTTTTTTTTTTTCCACTGTTCGGTCTTTATTCGAAAATTTAGCATTTTCTTTTTATCCATCCAAGATTTAAATTTGTTTCATAATCAATATCGTTAAATTTCGAACAGAACTTTTCTGATGCAACTCGCGATAGCAATAATTTGGTATGTTGGAAGCATCTGATCTTTCGTCTACCAGTCTAGTTAACTTCACTTTGGCAAAATATAAAGTCTATTTATTTATTTATTTATATGTTTCAGCCAATTGGCTGCGGTCATGCTGGTGCACCGTTTGACATTTCCATCAAACTCGAAGGACATTGCCTGTGCAAGTTTTCATATGACTGACAAATATTGAACTCGTTTCAATTGTTACTTCACGACTTTACTCCATTACAACTTATATATATATGCCAATAGTGTTATAAGTTTTGTTCTATAATCCAGTGTTTTTTGTACTTGGTACAGCCAGGAAATCGCGTGCATTTTGTCTCCTCTCTGGAAATTTAACCAAATTAAATTTCACAGCTTTATATTTAAGTCTATAATCTGTTTCTTAGGAATTTTTCGGTTAATATCTTAACTTTTAAAATTTGCTTCAGTAAAATTAGAATTTGTCACTTTTATAAGCAGTAACTTCGCATCAACTCTCACGCATTTGAATCTTATTCATGACGCTTGCACCTTGCCTATTTTCTGATTTCTGTAGCCAATCGCCTTGTTCCCAATATACTTCCCCCCCCACCCATGTAATTTACTTCCATTTACAGACCATAAACTTGATGCTAGTTAATACGAACGCTATTCAAACCTGCAGCCACCCCCACCTTAGGTAGTGGCAGTATGACAATATAGAAACCACATGATAGCGCAGATGCAGTTTGGGGACTCAACTACCAAAGACTAACACAAGCGATATTACGAAACTACTAATCATTCTACAATACATTGAGTAAAATCTTCGATAACATTAGTTCGACTTGTTGCATAAACTTTTTCTCCAATAGCAAAGTGCTCAAACATCTTGAATCTGTTTTAGCTAGTAAATAGCAATTGCGATAAATTCGCAGTATCCCGATTTTCGGTACAGTCATCCAAAACTTGTAAACTGTAAAATCTGTCGTCTTTTTGGCTAGGCGTAGCGGTGGCAGCAATGAAATGCTAGTTCTCTCGAATATAGATTTAACTTAATGGAGCTATCGAAATGCTATTGCTTAACCAGTTCATCTTTGTATCCTTCGCCAATTGTTTCAATCTATAGATTACTGCGTTAGTTCCTAACACGCCTGTTTTCAACTGAGAAATGACTCAGAAGCCACGACTTGATATTTTAGTCTGTCGATTTCTTAAAAGTGGACCATCGTAGGCAAAAGGACCTGGTTGTGGGGGAACCAAAATGAAACTATTGCCACGCATCAAGCAGCACACCATTAAGTCTCTTATTCGCATGCGAACGGTTTTAAAGTGTGTGCAGGTATGAGAAACTTACCTACAGCAGCTTCTTTCATTCCACCGACTTTCTATTTGACATTTCCCAGTTCTGAATAATTCACTGCAACCGAAGATGAATAAACATTGACTACGTTCATTGCATGATTTTTACAGACGCGACAAATTCTATTTGATCAATTTTATCGATACGTCTCTGAACGTCAGTTTGGTGACTGGTCATTCAGCAACTTGGGCGATCTTACGATACCAGTCACACGACTGTCACTTAAGAAGCACGTGTTTATTCACATTCGTGAAGATGATCGTCGGTTTCCGTAAAAGCTTACTTTTTTCACATGCGGAAAAGGGGATCTTTTGAAGTCGTAGTGCGATTGTATGAGGGATGTTCTTTCGAAGTTGGTGTGAAGCAGAAGAATTGTGTGTGTATATATATATATATATATATATGAAAGCGCGTGGCTCAGTGGTTAGAGTGTCGAGCTTACGATCATGATGTTGTGAGTTCGAATCCTGGACCGGGCTGTGTGTTGTGTTCTTGAGCAAGACGCTCCAGTTCACTCAGCTGTAGAAATGAGTTGCGACGTCACTGGTGCCAAGCTGTATCGGCATTTCCCTTGGATAACATTGGTGGCGGGGAGGCCGGTATGTATGGGCGACTGCTGGCCATCCACCAACAACTTTGCCAGTTACACCACATCTGATGGTTCTTAAGTCCAACTTTTCTCTTGAAATTATTCGGAAGAGTAGCGGTATAAAAGAAATGGTAAACATCTCCCCCAACTTAATTATTTTTTTTTTGTTTACGTAGCGTGTTATTCTATTTTGCACAAATGAATTCTAAAAACTTTTCCGTTCCAAATTCAACGTTGGTTTCTTCTACGATACCGCAAAGTAAAAATTCTGTTTAACTAGGGATCTAACACCACACAATCTTGAACTGAAATGTCTACATATCCTCGAGACGAGTAAAGCACTGTAAAATTTAAGCTGAAAATCCATCTAAGAAAGCCTTCTTGGTTAGTAGATTTAACCTGCTCCCAAGTTTGACATAATAGGTTCTAGGATACCTTTTTAGGCCAGATGAACAAAACACGATTAGTGCCAACGACTTGCTGAAATTGATTTTAAATTTATGCACATGCCCAGTAAGCTCGAGGGGAGGGGATTAGTCTATTACATTGATCCCAGTGTTCAACTGGTAAGCCAACATCGACGGGATTTAAACAACTAAGACAGACGAAATGCATAACACTTCGCCCGGCTTGCACGATCCTGGCAGATCGCCGCCTGTACCAGCTGAAATATTAAAATAGTTATTGCATGATCATTTCCGATATATTTCAGTGAGCGGCACGTCACTTCGACGCCAGATAATTGTAAATAAAATAAGCAGTATGGTGGTGGCGAAACGCTTAGCAGTATTTCGTTTGTCTTTATGTTCCGAGTTTAAATTCAGCCGTGGTCGACTTCGCCGTTCATACTTTCGTAGTCGATAAAAAGGTCAATCTAAGAGTATATGTAGATATATCTCCATTGAAAACCTGCTACAAGCAGATTGGAATTGAGCAGTTCATTTGAAACTGCTTGTGTTGATAATGAAGGAGATAATTCCTGATCACACATTCTGACCAAAGTCGTGGTCGTCTGAGGTAGAGGAAAAACGTTAACACGATTGGTTGCGATTCGAATGAGAAGTGGTTACCGTAATCTATCAGGTCAAGGATCACCCGTTGAATCGATGGCGTTTTATGCAGGTTAATATAGAAAAGGGGACTCAAAAAATAACTATTTTAGGTAAAGTAAAGAGTGTACGTCGAATATTCAGAAATGTGACGAAGTTGGTTTTGAAGTTAAAACTGTCTGCAAAGTAGGACAGTCATTTTTCTACTGATTACATCACTGATCTTAAATGTAGTACAGTAGCAGTTTTAAAGCTCGATCTTAAATTTTTTAATATTTGATACACGGTATTTATGCACAATGTTAATAATTCGTAGTCATTTTAACAGATTCTGTTGAAACGATTGTATATTAATTTGTGAACAAAAAAAAAATATAACCACATACATTCGTTGTAAAACTTTATTTCGATAAAGACAATTCATTAAAGCCATAAACTACTATTTCCTTGAAATAAACCAAAAACTGCAAATTCGAGACGAGTACAAATTGAACAAAGATTTTTCGGGTATTCGTAGCCATTATTGAAGCAAAATTCGTTTAAAGGGATTCGTCAACGGATTCAGGAAGTGTCTGAACTGCTAGATAACAAGTTTTTCTGTCCTGACGTAGTAGGGGTGGATGTCTGGGTAATCTCTCGCAAGAACGCCACAGTGCAGTTCCAGCCATGCTAAAAAAAAAAAAAAAAAAAAAGATTGAAATTACACAAGATATTCCTGGTGAGAATAACAGTCTGAGAATGGAATATACAAACTCACCTGATACAGGTAGATTGCGTCGGCTTCCTGCAGGCCAGTATCATTATTGGTAACATGGCCAGTGTAGATACCAATAGTACGGAACAAGTCGGTTTTCTGTAGGTTAGATATCAAACGTAAAACTAAATGTTATAAACTGTCTTCAAGTTTTGAAATTATATGTAAAACGTTATCGTACTATACAATTGTTACTGACGTAGCCGGGCACTACTCACATTACAGTACCGGCTTGGGGCAACCCAAGTTAAGACTTAAGGTGGCCTCCCTTTAAATTATATCAAACCTGGCAAATTAATAATGTGGATTCTAATTATTTTGAAACCAGTTACCTGAAGATAAGTTCTTAGCCACTAGCGGAGCTAGAATGTGTCGCCCGGGGCGGCCTATCCATTTGCCTTTAACAATTTTGAATTACTTGGAAAAATTAAAAAAAAAAAAAAAAGCTGCACCTACCGACACTGATTTGTTCTTTTCGTTCGATACACTATTAACCGCTCCCCAAAATGAAGACAAATTAGTCACTGCAAACGTTGGTGTTATCTTGCTGTAAGCGTAGAAATTCTGCCAGTGTCTTTTCTCGGCAATAGACAGAATAGTGCCAATTGACAGCTAAGAGATAATATAGAAAGATATATTAGCGCTCGGATTCCTCAAATATTCACGTTGTTTCAAACTAATCATCCGTTATCTCAGTTTCTAGATTTCGGTAATGCGATTTTCTTTTTCTCAAAGAAAACCTTGTACGATATGTGTTCGGCGGGATCTGGCAGTTTGTAAAAGTTTAAAAGGCTACGTTAAACTATCTTGCAGACAATTTAGCGGCAAAATAAATTCAAGCTTGATAACCTACCCGATCTTCACTGTTGGCATATCCTCGAAGCAATTCCAAACATTCTCTTTCGTCATTATCCACACCAAATAATACCTGGAGCTCAGCCGAAGAGAAAAC
This sequence comes from Octopus bimaculoides, assembly GCF_046866305.1. Classification (NCBI taxonomy): domain Eukaryota; kingdom Metazoa; phylum Mollusca; class Cephalopoda; order Octopoda; family Octopodidae; genus Octopus; species Octopus bimaculoides. Next base: position 8,854,726 of record NC_142938.1, read on the forward strand.
AGTCTAAGAAAAAGAAATGAAAGCTACGTAAATGTATTTGAAAAAATCCTTATGATTACAGACTGATCGTCTACGTATCTAAACAAACGGTATGGATTACATACGAAAATAATTTACTCACGCTATCGGTAAGTTCTTTTGCCAATCTAACAATAGATACTAAGTTGTCATCTTCCTGAAGCGTCTCCAAAATCTGAAAAGTTACACCATAACCAGTATTAAATACTAATAAGGTAAAAGCTATCGAGTCTAAAATACTTGTTTCAAATTTTGGCACATGGCCAATAGCTTAGCGGGAGGGACTAAGTCGATTACATCAACCCCAGTGCTCAACTGGTACTTATTTAATTGAACACGAAAGGATGAAAAAGGAAAGTTGAACCCCAGTGGAATTTGAACTCAGAACGTAATGGCGGGCAAAATGCCAAGTATTTTGCTCAGCGTGCTAACTATTCTTCCAGCCCGCTGCCTTTTATCAAAATTTAAGGATACCGACAGAGAAAAGAGTCAAATTCTTATTAAATTCACACCCTACTCCATTAAAGAGAAGCATGCATATCCAAGATACATTAAAATGAAATGAATAATTATTTAAGCCTTTTATCATCGGCTAATTCATCAGGGTTGCACTGGGATAGGCAAAAACTTTAGCTCGAATTGAAAACCTAATTAAAAAGCGGGCGGTAGACACTCACAGTTCCTAGTTTTTCACTGGCTTCTGGAAAGCCCTCCAATTGTAGTCGCATCAGTTTCAGCCTTTCCTTGGCCTCTTTACATTTCCTTAGAATTTAAAAAAAAAAATCAGAAAAGTGCATTACACTAAATATTGCCACCAATGACCTTAAGATCAATCTAATACTGGTTTAGAACGTTATTGAAAGACAGCGAGAAGAAAAATACTTACTTGCCAAGTTCGGTTGCTGGTGTAGAGATAACGCCATCGACTTGTTCAAGTCGCCGTTTCATTACATCGTATGTATCATTGTTGTGGTAATCGTCAAACTGGAAAAAAGTTGCATCAAACAGTAAATTGACCGATGCTATTGAAACTTAAGTGTGGCTGCCTGGAGACTATAGATACTTATGAAAAAGTATCAATCAAACATTTAAGGAGCAAATAGGATTTTAAAAAAACTTACAGTAGTAGATTTAATGAACGAAATACATTAAAATTATCAAATATTTATGAAGAAAAAAAATCCCTTTACCGTCATAATGCCAAGGCTTGTGTGGTTAAATCCAAAGAAACATTCAATCTCCAAAGATCTCAAGTCAATAGACGGTTGACATTTGTGAAGAAAGCGGTCATCAGGCTCCATCGATAGCCACCATCCTATAGAAGAATTTGAAAGGTCAGGAGAACTGCAACACCTATTTTTAAAATTTTTTTATTATTATAAAGAAAACGTCGCTGCACATACCATCAAAGCAGTGAATTGGATAATTGCAGATAATCCCACCATCCATGTAGTAATCTTCAGGGGATTCATCCAGACTTAATTTGAGGGGACGGTATATACCTATATAAAAAGAGGTCAAGTACGAATAATTTAGCCAATTGGTCTTAACTAAATATTAGTCAGGTTACCATATTTCGTGAAATGAAAATTTTCTGTTAAACTTATGAACATAAAAAAAATCAACTAAGTTTCACTGAAGGAGTACGGGGGGAAAGCACATTTATAGTTAAATCAACGAGAAATTAAGTTGGAAGCTATGCAGAACTAGCTTAAATTGTAGAGAAAACAGAAGTAATCGCAAGTCAAAATAGTAATTCAGACGTAAAAAAAAAAATTAAAAAAAAAATTCAAAAATTTTAATTTTAAACCGGCGTTAGTGCGTTTACGACCCATAACTTAGCGATTCAATAAGAGAGACGAATAGAATCAGCACCGGGATAAATTCATTATACTAAAAATTGAAGACGGTGCCCTAGCACTACCACTGTCTGATGATCGAAACAAAGTAAAAGAAAAAAAAAATTACCCGGTATAGACATGGCTAAGGAAATTGCCCGTCGGACGACAAAGTCGGGAGTAGTTTTCGGGTGGAAATATTCCATCTTGTTCAGATTTAAATTCATGACCGGAATACACAGCTCGTTACCGGTTTCGTCGTATAACTGAAATAACGAAAATAAAATTAATCAGAATTAAAGGGTTCCATTTCAAACGGAAAAAAGATGTTCACAGCAGATACACCGCGGTAAGAGAGAGTAGAAAAAAAAAAAAAAAAAAAAAAAAAAAAACTTTCGTTTGATTAAAAACCATGAACTCACCTGTTGAAAGGTAACGTCAGCGTCTTGAAACTTCTGTATCAAAATACGCCCTAACCAATCGAGAAACCTATAGCCGTCATTCCACCCAAAGTTATGAAGCACCTCTTCTTGGCGAACCTTGGGGGTATATTGAATATCTGAAATGGAAATCAGAAGGCTGGAAATTCGGTACAAAATATTCAGTCCTGGGTACATAGTTTATTCATAGCAATCAGAAAATTGATTTGTAGACTTCAGAGCCCGTTAGTTAGTCAGTCATCAAGAATGTCTAAATTTCGGACATCCCGAACAGTAAAATTTCTAATCAACGGTTAAGGAGATTAACGGAATGTAATTCGTACACTGAAAAGGAAAGAAAAGAAAAAAAAAAAAGCTTACCGAACGAAAAACTTTGCAGGTGCATATCTAGTAGACACTGTACAGAATCTGGGGCAAAACCAGCAGCCAAGAGGCAAGCTACGATAGCACCACTACCCATTCCTGCGAATCGCTTAATATTAGAGAGAGCACCGACTTTTTCGAGGACCTGTTGGATTATGAAAGGAGGAAACTCAAGACGATACACGAAGAGATGGAACTACAAAATCTAATTTTTATATTGGAAAATAACTTTAAAAATTAATTACAATAAAGGCTGAAAAGGCAATTAGACAGGTTCGAGACCAGCGAATTCGATAAACTTAGTAACAATTTTTTTTAGCAGAGAAATATCAAAGATGTTGGGGGAAAATACCTTCAAAGCTCCAGCATAAGCATAGCCTTTAACACCGCATCCCTCAAAGATAAGGTTTTGGAACGAATAACGTTTACCCATTAGATCAGTTAGAGGCAGAAGCCCTGGGCTAGCTTCAGAGCCAATGTCACGTGGGCGTCTTGTGTTACACGACAGTGATCCTCCCATGCTGCTTGGTTTTTGTTTTTTTGCACATCATCTAACATGGTTTATATATAGGCCAATGCAGATTTGGAAAGGTACCATTCGAAAATAGTTTCGTCCATTTTTAATTAACTCGTACGAAATCTAATTCTATGAGTAGAAATTATAGTTACTAAGGCCTTGTGTTCAATCCCACTTAACAGCTATTTTAATTATTATTTGTGTCTTACGGGCGGGGCAGAAGCAAATTTGTGTCCAATCAATGCTGGTATTCAGGCAGTGGATTACTAGATTCATTAAGACGTCGAACAAATGTCATGCGATATTTAATTACGGTCGTTTACGTTCTACGTTCAAATCTCGCCGAGGTCAACTTTGCTTTTCATTCTTCTGTGGTTGAAAAATAAAATAAAATAAAAGTGAGATACTACGGGTTGACATAATTGACTATAACTGTATCCATTTTGGAGACAGGTATATGAAGTAAAAGACGCCCTGTGAAATTGATATATTATTAGTACTTAATTTATCGATCATACAAATCGGCGAGCTTGCAGAATCGCTAGCACGCCGAGCAAAATGCTTAGCAGTATTTCGTCCGCTCATCCTTTTGAGATCGATTAAATAAGTACCAGTTGAGTACAGGAGTTGATGCCAGAATTTGACACCAATTTATCGAGCATACAGATACGAAAGATAAATTCAACTTCCATCGAAGTTGAACTCAGCGGAAGGGGGGGGGGGCAAGAGAATAAAATAGGTGAAACAGTAGAATTCGAGGAAACTAGTGGCGATTTGTGTCAGCAAATAATAACTACAAAAGGTTAGGAATAAACATCAGTGTAGCTGGGGTAAGATAGGGGGAATCTGCCTCCAGCGACGCTTTTGGGTCTGCTGCATCAACCTGTGTGGGCTAAAAAAAAGTCCCGGGCGGCACGCACTGTAGCTATATCACTGGCAGAGGGGTAACCAGGCTCTAAAGTTAGCGGGAGCGAGCACATGAAAAATGGGTGCTGTGACATATACCAAACAATTTTTAACTCATTTGCCTTATATTACGCGAAATATTCCATTAGTTTTAATATACGTAATTGTATCCTAGATTCATTAATTTCATGTTTCAGTAACAATGTCGTTATGTATGAAATTTGCAACTTCTGATCTAGGAAACTAAAGAGTTTAAAAAGAAATTGTTGAAAAGGTGCCAATTTTGAAAAATGTGCTCGTAGGGAGCGGTCGCTTTCTTTGGTCCCCTATTTAGCTACGCCACTGATCGCGAGAATTAAATTCTTTTGGAGTGAGAAAAGGTGGGAGAAATCTAACGTTTCAGGCAGAAACTTCTGTTGAGGTGTCCTGATCGTAAGTATTAGACTTTTACGCTTCCTCAGCAAATAATCTATTCCTCTTTGAGAACCTCTTTTTATCTATGAGAATATATAATTGCAACGAACTTATTACTTCAACGATTTTTGCTATACAGTCTCTTCGTTAAGATTTTTGTTATACAGCCCCTTCTTGTCAAAACAGCATTTAACGATTTTATTTATTCAACCTCTTCTTGCCAAGACAACCAAGAAACTCTTATTTCGATTCTCGATCTCGTAACTACATTACTCAATGTGGAGTTCGTTTCTTTCTCAAACTCCGACACTGATAATAGATTTTGTTGCTATTTTGTGATTCGTCCTGTTTCTTCTGATGAAGTCTATTACAAACTACCTTGGCAGAAAATGCCTTGTAAACAATTCCATACCTCCCTTACACGCACATACTATTCTTTTAACTTGTTTCAGTCATTTGACTGCAATCATGCTGGAGCACCGCATTGAAGGGTCTTAGTTGAGTAAATCGACCCAGACTTATTTTTTGGTCTCTTTTGCCGAAAAGATGTTATGGGGACATAAACACACCAACTCCAGTTGTCAAGTGGTGATGGGAGACAAGCACAGACACAAAAATACACACACACACACACATATATATATACGATGGGCTTCTTTCAGTTTCTGTCTACCAAATCCACTCACCAGGCTTTGATCAGTCTGAGGCTATAATAGAAGACACTTGCCCAAGGTATCAAGCAGTAGGACTGAACCTGGAACCATATGACTGGGAAGCAAGCTTCTTACCACACAGCCATGCCTACGCTTATGTATAATAAAACAGAGAATGAGCAAGCAAAACGTGTGGTATCACTCGAGAGCATTTGATTTATAATTTAATATATATCTCCCCACTCAATGATGAAACACTTCCAGCCATCTTTGGTAGGCAGCTGCAACACCACTTTTCTCAGTTGCAGCAGAAGCTGGAGTTTTAGTCGTAAACCAAACCATGCTAAAAATGAGAATATATCAGTGAGATGTATTTTCCAACCCACCTAGCAGAGCAATAACTCCAAATAAGAACTGACTTGAGCCATTCCTGATACAGTCCATTCTCTGCCAACATGGAGAAATGAGGATGACTTTAACAGCCTGGAAAATTCTAACATTTTTTTTTTTGTATTAAAAACATTTAGCCTAAAGGCATCCAATAGTTTGGACTTGTGCTTTGGACATTGCAAAACAAACACACATAAAAAATTAGAAATTTTATTGAAAATGTAGCATATTTGAATTTTGTAGTTTTGATTTACATATTTCTTTATTAAATATTAGAAAAAAAAAAAGACAACAGATGTTGAAATATAAAAAGCTATAAATATTAACCTGTATTGAAAGCTTAGAAGCTTTAACTTTGCAGTCAAGGTCAAGACAACTTCCACAAGCCAGCAGATAAAAAAAAATGATAAAATGAGCCCCCATTTTAGATGATGTAGCTAAAAATAGATCAGAACTAACTGCAAAGAATTTGAGTCACTCCTAAAAAGGGTCACATAGGATCTTTTTACAATCGTTTCACATTATTTCCCAATCCTGACAACTGGGTCATTCAATTTATTTGTTTCTATCTTTTATTTATTTTTTGTCTGGTCTTTACACTACAAGATGATGTAAAGACTTGACTAAAATTAAATTTGTAGAATAGAAACATTCTTTGGAATATTAAGACTTTGGGCATTTGTTCATTATTAACCTGCACCTCGTGTTATTTTGTTTGCTGACCCTTTCATTGTGACAAAAAATAGTCACTTGAGGTTAATTTTGGAGAATTTGTTTGGAAACTGTGGATAGTGACCACAGAATAGACTTTTGAAGAAAATCCCTGTTGTCCCATTGACTAAGTGGTCCTGAAATGAGAGAACCAAGGTAAAATTGCAAGGATGGTAGGCATTTATGATGATATTGCAAATAAACATCCATCAGAAAGAATTCTTTAAGAAAATAAATTAAAATTAGAAGAAATAATTGAGACATTGTTCCCATTTTGAAATGCAGGGTAAATAACAAAGAGCCAGATTTTGAGAGTGGTCAGCATTTCAACTGATTCTTCATTAAAATTGGCTGAAATGACACATTGAAGATTAAATGAGTCTGGCCAATTCCAGGCCATACATAATAAGTCCTCCAGAATTCTGTGTGTAGGTGGAGGAACAGACTGTAAATGTGATTTAAGGTTTGAGGTTAGCCAATAGGAAGAAGAATTATTAGTGATTCTTGTGAAGGTCCCTGCCCAAAACATCACATATTTTTAGTTTATTTTAGTTTAAATATATTGTACCACCACTTCAGACTATCACTGGTTTCCAAGAACTGAAGACAGAGGGAGTGAAAGTTTTCTCATCTGTAATTTCAATACATTGTTCTATAGCTGCGTTCATGCTACAGTAGAATTTGTTCTTCTCTACATCTCTGAACGCTGGTCTCTTACAGTGACCCAACAACGCTCACTACATGGCATGTATACTTGATTTCTGCACAAGGCTTTTAACAGTTCTTAAGCTGACCATGTATCAAACGAGTCACTGTATCGATCCTTTACCACTTGTCAGCCAGACAATCAGAGATGGCTAAAATTTGCAGGACACTGTTTCTGTCAAACCTGTCACTGCACTTTTTTTCTATAACCCCATAGCCAGGCCAGCATGATGTATGTTCATGAGCTTATGCAGAACAAAGGACTATGCACTGTCCCACAGCTGGTACATACAATGTCATCTTGTACAGCCCAGAGGGAAATTTGCTCAGAAGTTGGGGGGGGGGGTCAATGTCCAAGAGCGATGTGGCATACACTATGAAGAAGTGAAGCTACAGAATTCTCATGGCTTGTCTAAAACTAATTGATAAAGTGGTTATTGCAGTGAACATTCCTCTAAATGTATCATGGTATAAAGACACAGTCTTAAACACTCCCAGGTTTTAAAACTATCAAAAGGAAGTAAGGAGGACAGAACTTGTAATGATATAAAAGCTCAGCGTTGAGTGGTTTTCTCGAAGGCAGCAGCAGTACCCAGTTTCAACATTTTTTTATATGCTTCAACAAATAAAAATATACAAAATATAAATTTCAAATGAAAAACAAGTATTGCAAAATATTTGAAGTTCTGTTCAGGGATTTTGTACACTTCATAACCATTTGAAGATACCCTACATACCCTGGATAAGGTTTAACTGTCTACTAAAGACTCTCTAAAGATGACTTGAATTCAACACTAGAAACTGACAAAAACACTTGATAGTTGTAAAGTGCTCCCACTGTCAACAAGCAGATTATACTTGTTTACAGCTGGGTATGTAAAGTTGATGTCTTTGTCCAGTCTGTGTGTGATTCCATAATTTGTTAGAGAGGCACAATTCATAAATTTTTTGTCAGGGAGGCAGAGGTGGTAGTGGGGAATGTCTTTAATGGAATTAAGTTTTGGACATGAATGTTATCGTGGTTTTAGGATAGAACACTTTTTGGTGTTCTGTTACAACCTGCAGGGATATTGAACACTATACCTTTGTGTTGTAAGAGGCAACTAACTGGAGTAGACAATAGGAAATGTATCTGACCATAAAAAAATATTGCCTCACAAAGGGAAAACCATGATGAGAGAAGATACTCATGGAGTTTTATGATGTCAATTCCACTTTAACAAAGAGAATTTGTCTTAAAATGAATGATGCTATCACTATTATTAGTCGCAATACCATCAAAACGTTTAGTATTTTCATTGACATCTAGGCAGCGAAGAAGAGCAAACAAAATTCTAAACCTTCCAGTTGAAAGACTCTGAATATGGAGAACTGGAAACGGTGGAAAGCAGCATCTAATCCCAGAACAGTGTTGCCTTCAGTACAGATAATGATGTCTTATACAGCCATAGAAGATTCACAGACAAATGTACAAGAATGAAACTGAAACTAGTCATTGTTTAGCCCTAGGTAGCTTTGATCAAGTAGATCTATGATCAAAGACAAACTAGTTATGACCATCCATTCTTTTTATATGTTACTGTGGAATGAATTTTGTTTTTAAGAGACTGGGATGCAATATGAGGAAGATTTGCTTGCTATTTCTAGAGGGTCGAGTGACTGCCTAGCAGCTTCCTTATTGAAACTAGTTTTCTGACCAGGCATATAGGAGTTTACCACAGAATACTAGCTATCTTTGTTGAGGCACAAGTCTGTGAATGAAGCACATGGTTGTCTTCTAATCACATGGCTGCAGAATCAGACACAAAACTTTATTTTTTTTTAAAGAAACAAGCAGTGGAGGCTTGTAACATTTTGAGATAAAAATGAAGTCTTAGATCTACCAGAATAATTCTCCAGATTTCTGTAAGATTAAGTGAATGAGATATGAGATGCCAGTCAACTTAAGGAAATTGGCTTAAAGGAAGAATAAAAGGAAGGAGAAGTTTAATATGCAAAATATTGATTTTTGGGTGCTGTATTAACACCATGGTACCATTTTACAGCTACGTGGACTGAGTTAGCAAATTTTGTTGTAACTATAGACGCTGTACAGTTGTAGGATATAAACCATTTAGTGTTTCAGTGGTATTAGTCTGACATTTTACTGACTGAGCAATTGGTGGCTGCCCACCATTGGGGTAGCTTTGACCCTCTGACATCCAACTGGCACGGTTAGTAATGGGTCCTGCTTTAAAAGTGACCCTAGGTTAAACCACAGAAAGACATCTTCTAAATTTGATACATATTAATCAGCTGACTAGGTAACCAGAAAAAGAAAATAGATCTGGATTAAAATTTTATATGTAAAATCAGCAGAAAAAGATCTAGATTTTGTGAGTGTCTGTGAATGATGGTGTGTGTGAAAGAGAGGGTGGGATGACTGGATAGGGTGACTGAAATAACTGTTGCAGACAGGTTACTAACTGGGGATAAAATATGGCCGGGAATGGAGCAAACGAAGATGGAATTAACTAAAATGGTTGCTTGTGGTATTGTTGTTGTTTAACCCAGGTCAGACCTGGTCAAGCAGATCTATGTTCACAGGTATTCCAAGAATGACCATAACACCTCTCTCTTTTCTTTTTCAGCAATAGAATACTCTGGACTACATTATCCAATGTGTCC